>NC_092334.1:358862857-359169642 GCF_046630445.1 Rutidosis leptorrhynchoides | reverse complement strand
AAAATTAATAATAATTGAGTTGGCCATATCTTCTAATCCGTTCATCAAAACGATACGCTTTTTAAATGAAAAGTTATTAATTTTTCGACAGCTTTCCAACGACATGCATATCATATAGCTTATCTCAATAGCATATGTATTAAATTCATGATTTATCATAAAGTATATAACGAAAATATTAAGCATACAAGCAAGCATAATCATATATACTCGAGCACTAGTCAGGGATACATCATTACTATATAAAAGATAAGATATAAATGCTCACGTATCAATATTGTGATTCAATATTGCAGGAAAGTACGTAGACGCAACGGAGATGATAAACACTAGTTTGACTTACGAGCAATACCCTTGAACCATACCCATAACTTCCATAGCTATAACTCATAATCTCCTTAGCTCTATCCCCCTCAAAAAACCCGTTTTAAAATAACCCGAGCATACCCTCATCGTATTATTTTATGTTTAAATAATACTAATACTTAATACTACTACTACTAATAATAATAATACGATTAATAATAATATTAGTAATAATAATAATAATAATATTAATATATATATATATATATATAGATACGAGAGAATGAGATATGAAAATGGTGAGGATTCAGCAAAACACGCTCGACATTTATACCCATTTTCTGACATCGACACCTCCGTGATTGCGGAGGTTTTTAGTGCTGCTGTTCCGCGATCGCGGCCTCCAGCTGTCCAGAAATGAATTGTTTTCCTCGTGGGCTGCTATCGTTTAATATATATATATATATATATATATATATATATATATATATATATATATATATATATATATATAATATATATTTAATTTAATAATTAATTATATATAATATTATATTCACGTGCATTGTTAACTTGTAAAATTAGTTCCAAAAACTTGTACATTAATGCTCGACTAAAGTCTTAGTTACGGTTTTTCGAATGACATTTCGTACGCTTAGAAAAGTAGCACTTTACATTACGCGACGTGTACCTTTATCAATAATTAGACTTAAATTAATGAAAAACTATATCACTCAAAATATAATGTGTACGTTTGAGTGTTATGGTCATTTGCTTCAATAATTCAACGTCTCGTTATTTTCTAATATATAAAAGTATTATTTTAAATCGACACGTCTTATAATTAGATTAATATTATATTTCATCATATTGTAAAATATATATTTTCATTTAGAAATATAAATTTGTACTTATAATATGTAATTGAAATATAATATTTAGTTTTTCCAAGTTAATTATATTTCAAGTTCATTTTAAATTGTTTAGAAAATATTATAACACATAATGTTTACACTTTAAAACTTGATTTGATATTATTCATTTATGTACTAGCGTTTTCACAAGTTCAATCAACTTATTGAAATAACAATTGGATCAATAAACGAGTACCACTATTGTTTACAAAATGATTTGAAATTTCATATATATACTTATATTGAAAATTAATAATATTTTTACTAATCTTTAAGTTTTAAAACACGTTTTTAATCTTAGTTATATTTATTTATATTTTATTGAATCATAAACCATTATCATCTATACTCTGTCAAAAGGTTTCTAGAAATATTCTAAAATTTAGAATACCGTTAAAACCTTTATCCTTATCATAATGATTCAATAACAAATTTTCAAAAGTGGTCCTAGATATTTTAAAATTATATCCGTTTTAAAGAGGATGTGACACTCAAATCGTTTTATATAATTTTTAAAATTTATAACAATAAAAATAATAATAACTTCAATAATCTTAAAGTTTTATAATATGTTTCCACTTGTAGATCACTAAACCATTTATTCCGAATACCGTTAAAAAGAATAGATTTCTCAAATCACAGTGGACCTCACAACAGAGACCTTGATAATATCATAATATATCTGATAATTCAATCTTTTGATATTATCTTTTAATTCCGTCAATAAATATGTTAAACATATATTGAAACAAATATGTTCATATAAAGTATTATACATTTAATACTTTGTTAACATTCTCAAGTTATAATATATATATATATATATATATATATATATATATATATATATATATATATATATATATATATATATATATATATATATATAATCATATCCATTTATATATTGGCTCGTGAATCGTCGGAATTTGGTCAAGGTTAAATGAATGTATGAACACAATTTAAAATTCTTGAGATTTAACTTAACAACTTTGCTTATCGTGTCGGAATTATATGAAGATAAAGTTTAAATTTGGTCGGAAATTTCCGGGTTGTCACATATTATTCTTAAAAATCCTCTATGTTCTCAATTGGGTAACCGTGTCTCAAAAGTTGTACCCTCAACACAATTTGTTGTCAAGAAAGTTCATTCTCAAGATGGTTCTGTGTTAACTGAAAATATTCCTATGATTCCAATGTCAAATAAATCAAAGGAGAGTCTTTTAAAGAAATCAGTCAAGTCTAAACAACACACAAGTCCTAAACCTGATTTGAGTGAGTATGATGCAAAAGAACGTAAAATCAAATTGAAAATTTTGCAAAATCAATCATCTCATGTGTCAACTGAAAAGTTTGGACGTCTAACTAACAGAGGTGTTTTCCGTGTCACATGTCATAATTCAAACTTGAATTACAAGTCTGTATGGGTTCCTAAGTCAAACACTAAGAAAGTAGCAAACAAACCAAAGAAATCTGCTAGTCGACCTAGGAAGTCATCACATGTATTTCAATTTTCTCCTGTGAACAAAACATCTACATGGAATAAGCTATGTGTTAAGACTTCTGATAATGATGTAAAACTTGATATTGCGTATGATGCTTCATGTAATGTGGTTTTAAATGATGCTTTATTGTCTAAATTGCATGATGCTGTACGTGATTATCTCATTGGTGATCCAAAGTTTGTTGATGGTACTAACCATAGAGGACCCAAGAAACTTTGGGTACCTAAACTCTAGGAAATTAACGTTTACAGGGTTTCGACCTCTGTGTTTGGTATATCAATTCCGGTTGCTCTCGACACATGACGAGCGATAAATCCTTGCTCGTCAATTTCGTTGACAAATTCCTAGGAACGGTTACATTCGAAAATGATGAGATTGCAGTGATAACTGGATATGGAGATTATGTGAAAAATGGCATAACGATCAAACGGGTTTCATATGTTGAGGGTTTGGGGTGCAGTTTGTTTAGTGTCAGCCAATTTTGTGACGGAGATCTCAAAGTTCTATTTGAACGTCGTCAATGCTCGGTGCAATCCACCGATGGAAATGATCTCCTTGTTGGTAAACGTTGTGCTTCACTATATACTATTGACCTCAATGATGCACCATCACATGGAAACATGTGTTTGGCTACCCGTTCGACAAAAGAAAATTCATGGTTATGGCATCACCGAATGTTACACCTGAATTACAAGGGTATTAATCGACTGGTTTCTAAAGACCTAGTTGATGGTATTCCTAGCTTTCAGTATGATAAGCATCATATGTGTCCATCATGTGCGATGGGTAAGCTGAAACGGACCAATCATCTGCTTTAGCAAAACCCCAGTACTTCATCGTCTTTGCAATTATTGCATATGGACTTATGTGGACCCATGAGAATTTCTAGCCTCGGTGGCCGAAAACATGTGCTTGTCATTGTAGACGACTATACACAATTTACATGGATTTTTCTTTTGAGGACCAACACTGAAACCCCCGCCATTATCATTGAGTTCATCAAAAAGACTCAACGCTCTTTTAACAAACATGTTAAGAGCATCCGAACTGATAATAGGACGGAATTTAAGAATGACCTGCTTGATAGTTATTTGAAAGACCAAGGCATTGAACATCAGTTCTCTGCTGCACGAACCCCTCAACCGAATGGAGTATTCGAATGACGTAATCGTACGTTGTGCGAGGCAGCTCAAACGATGCTTGCCTACTCCAAACTACCTCCAAAAATGTGGGGGGAGGCCATTTCAACTACATGTTATACCCAAAATTGTTGTATCATTAATAAACGCTTTGACAAAACTCCTTATGAGTTATTATATGGTAGACTCCCGAATGTCAAATATTTCCGTATCTTTGGTTGTATATGCTTTGTGCTTAACGATTTTGACAGCCTCGAAAAGTTTGATCCTCATGGCGATCAGGCCATATTTCTCGATTATTCTTCGAACAAAGTTGCTTATCGTGTCTATCACAAATGGACAAAGACGATCAAGGAAAGCATCAATGTCAAGTTCAATGAATTTTCGGGAATGGCTTTTGAAAAACTCGGTTCAAAACCCGATCCTAAACTGGCTACTACTTCTTCCACGCACAATTCAATTTTCTTGAAGAAGGGTGTTCCGACTGTTACAACAGAGGAACTGGATATCTTTTTTGATAGTCTTTATGCTCCTCAACAAAATTCAAATGTTCAAGCCATACCGGATACACCATCACAATCCACTACTGTGGAAACTCAACCAAGTCTCTTTGATGAAGATTCAATACCAACTAAATCACCTGTTGCTTCTTCATCCTCCCTCCCACCTCCTACTACTGATAATGTTGAACCAATTCAAGATTTATTCATTGATACAACTCCAGTTGTTTCTCCAGATACTCAAATGAATTCATTAGAAAGTGTTACATCAGCACAAGCGGATCAAGGCTTAACGTCAACAACGGTTGATGTTTCAATGGATACCACTGATGTACAACCTCTTCCACATCATAACCGATGGACTAAAAGTCATCTAATTGATCTTATCATTGGTGATGCATCTGCTCCAGTTTCAACTCGAAGGGCTACTCGGAATATGTGTCTATATACTGCCTTTCTTAGTAAGATTGAACCAACAACGATTGCTCAAGCTTTACTAGATCCGAACTGGGTGGTAGCAATGTAAGAGGAGATCAATCAGTTTGATCGTTTGAAAGTATGGCGATTAGTTCCATGACCAGCGGGTCAACGACCAATAGAGGTTAAATGGAATTTCAAGAACAAGAAGGATTCTGATGGAATTGTGGTTAGAAACAAGGCACGTCTTGTCACCAAGGGATACCGACAACAAGAGGGTATTGATTATGACGAAAAATTTGCTCCGGTTGCTAGGATTGAGCCTATTCGTCTTTTCCTTGCATTTGCTTCTCATATGAAGTTTACAGTGTTTCAAATGGATGTCAAAACTGCTTTTCTGAATGGTCATCTTCAAGAGGAGGTTTATGTTGATCAACCAGAAGGCTTTGTCGATCCCATTCATCCAAACCACGTCTACTACTTGAAGAAAGCTTTGTATGGTCTGAAGCAAGCACCGCGTGCATGGTACGAGACCTTAACAAAGTACTTGCTGGATAATGGCTTTTCTCATGGAACGATTGATACAACGCTCTTCATCCGTAAAAACCACGGTCACATTCTCTTGGTTCAAATTTACGTTGATGATATTATTTTTGGTTCCACGACCCCGGCCTTATGCAAAGAATTTGGTGACCTTATGGCCAACAAATTCGAAATGAGCATGCTTGACCATCTTAATTTCTTCTTGGGGTTACAAGTGAAACAATTACCAAACGGGATTTTTATCAGTCAAACAAAGTATATTAATGATATGCTTAAACATTTTAAAATGACTGCTTTAAAACCAATGACAACCCCAATGAGGACATTACTGGATGCTAATGCTAATGGAGAACCCTTTGACGTTATGCTTTATCGAAGCATGGTTAGCTCTTTAATGTATCTGACTGCAAGTAGACCAGACATTACACTTGCTGTAACTATTTGTGCCCGCTTTCAGTTGAACCCTAAGAAATCCCACTCCAAAGCGGTAGTTAAGATTTTCCAATACTTAAAAGGTACTCCTAATCTTAGAATCTGGTATCCACATGGATCTGATTTCAATCTCACTGCTTATACTGATGCGGATCATGGCTGTTGCCATGTTGATAGAAAAAGCACACCAGGATCAATTCAGATGTTGGGGAATAGGTTAGTTGGTTGGTCATCTAAGAAACAAAACTGTGTTTCTTTATCAACTACTGAGTTTGAGTATATTGCTGCAGCTCATTGTTGTTCACAAGTTTTGTGGATGCAAACTCAACTCCTAGATTATGGATTTAAGATAACTAAGTCCCCGATATACTATGATTCACAGAGTGTAATTTCCATAACTAGCAACCTGGTTCAATATTCTAAGACTAAACACATAGATATTCGTTATCATTTCATTAAGGACCATGTTGAAAAAGGAGATGTAGAGTTATACTTTGTGCCTACAAAAGTGCAATTAGCTGACATGTTTACTAAACCCTTAGATGAACTTAGGCTAAAGTTCTTGATAAAAGAAATTGACATGGTAGAGTATAGTGCTTAACTTTCCTTAGCTGTATTGGGCCTTATACCTGGGATCATGTGTTTAGGGGAAGTAATACTTTTCTAGGGGGAGCAACGGATACCTTATGCTTTAGATATTATCTTTCAAGGGGGAGTCTTTAGATTTCTGATAACTTCCTGGGTTTATTTTTCAATGGTTATGAAAGGGGGAGATAACTGATTGATATCATATTTCAAGGGGGAGTTATTAAATTTTCTAGCGAAAGGTCAAAATGGTGATAAACTTTACTGTATATCACATTTTGAGGGGAAGAAAGGGAGAAAATGAAAAGAAAATTTATTTTTCAAAACTGAATTCATAAACTCTTTGTTTTAATTTGAAAATATTCACTAATGCTTGTATACATCTCAGTATGCAACCCGTTTTAACAATTGGTATCACTAAAGATTTGTACTTTGTACATAATTCAAAGTTTTTCTAAGTACAAATCTTGTTTTGAGAAAATTTTTAAAAATTGGAAAAGATAAAATCCAAAAAGAATTGTTTTCACTGAATAAATTCTATTTTTAGCATTATACCGAATCTGACAACCAACAGTGCAGATTCGGTAAGTTCAAAGTTTTCAAAAGTTGTCTCAGAAATGTTTTTCATTGAAAATATGATAAACTTGAAAAATCTTGTTAAAGATTTGTCAAAATTTGAAGTCAATTTGATTAAAATTTGAAAATGGACTGCATTCGGTATAATAGGCCCATTTGGTAAAGCCCATTAATTGAACATCTTCGGTATCTATAAAAGGAGGGTCAAGTCAAACTTTCTCTCTCACTGTTCTTAATTACATACCGAGTATGATTAAACATACCGAATCTGCCTAATCTACCGAGTCCGTCCTTCTCTATCTTCAAATATTTGGTATTTCTTTGTTTTAATCAAGTTTAAGATGAATATCTTGTTGATCTGAGATAATTGAATGTTTATAAAACAGAAAAGATCACAAACAACAGGATTATGACACTCAATTTTTGAAAAAACTGTTGATTATACCGAATCTGAGTTGAATGGCTTTAATCTTAGATTAAACTCAATTAATTAGGATAATTAACATGAAATCTTGTCTAATCTGAGTTAAATTGATTGATCTATCAATTGACCGAGTCTGATTACATGTTTAATTGGTTGTTTGATGGATTCTGTACATACCGAATGTGTTCTTGCTACAGTACCGAGTCTGTTCAATTGATTAACATGTTTTCCTGTGTTAATTGAGGTGTTAATTGATTACATTTATGATTTTGCATGATATGAGACTGAATATGCATGTTTGAGTGACTATCTGTGAATTTTGAAGTTACCGAATCTGAATCTTGGCTTGATACCGAGTCTGCTATTTGGTACTTTGAAATAATTTAATTTTTGACTTGAAACACTTAACATGTTTATTCTAAGTCTTTGAATTGAAAACTCAAGCTTATTTGGTTACCGAATCTAAAGTTTTCATGAATACCGAATCTGCTTGGACTGTGTTGAATAGTTGACTAAGTGTTGTTTTAATTCCTTATGATATATATTTGATATTACATGATAGGGTGTATTATGATGAATAGCGTATGAATATCATGTTTGTCAAATGTTGGTACATGTTTGGAATAAATGATTTTTATAACTTAGAAAAATCATAAAAATTATAAAATCTGAAAAATACAAAGGTTTTCAAAGGAAATAAGAATAGAGATATGTGCTTTTATGATAACATCTTGTGGTCCTCTATTTCTTATTTATACAGCTAGATGGCGAACAATCACTTCATCAATTTTGAAACCAACATCCCTTGCAATTACTGGACTGCTATTCTAGAGAGGCATACTTTATGGCCTGCTCTAAGCTCAACAGTTAGTGTGCCAGTCACAGACTTGGAGCTTCTCTATAGAACAATAAGGTTTGTGGAGGCTACACAACCTACAGCTGCCAATCCACAGGGAGAACTAGCTAGATTTGAATTTGAGCTGAGAGGGGTACAAGGATTCAGGAGTATCACCAAAGCTGACTTCAGGAGGATCTTTCAGCTTCATCTTGTACAGAATTCTCCTGCTTTTCCTGCTACTCAGTAGATGATGAGCTCAATCTTCCAGCTTGGTTATAAGGAGCTACCAATGTTCCACCAGCTAAGTTTCAAAAGAAGTATTTGCATTCTCGGTGGTATGTGATCTTCTCGATCATCAACAGATGCTTGCTGATAACAAGGAGTGGATCTGACAGCTTAACTGTACCAATGCTCAAGATGTTCTACTTATTCACAAGAGTGGAAACTCCAGATTATGCTAAACTCTTGTGGGATTTGGTTCAAGCACAAGTGGATAAGCCAAGGGGCTCCTACATTGTAAAAGGTTTTTCTGTATCTTTATTCATGATGCTATTAATGCTTGCAGAGATGCAAATATTTTTGTACCAGGTACACATGGATTACAGATGAAGAGGTTTGGGGAGTTAAAGATGAATACTCCACTGATTTCTGACAATAGATTCACTGAACCAATTCTAGATTGGTTAGTGAGGCTAGCTGAATCCCAAGACGTTAGAATGCGTTCTTATTTTGAGGCTGTAGGAATACCTCTTCTGAACCCGGTACAACAAGAACAAGTTGAACCAATCGCGGTTCCAGCCCCAGAGGTTGTAGAGGAACCTGTAGTACAACCACCCGGACCAGCTAATCCTCCACTTAGGATAAACCTCAAATGCCCTAGGGTAGTACAACAAGCTCAACCCCTTGAGGATCAAGGAACCTAGTCCTCTTAGGATTGAACCTACCCTATCAACTACACCTGAGGATAGCAGTGACACCGATTCATCAGCAACTGAATCATCTCCAGAACATTCTCCTAAGAGAACATGATATATGCCCGATGAGATGATTCAGACTCCACCAACCCTACGAGTAACTAGATTTACGACTACGACTCCTATCGTACGCCGAACAGTTACTCCAACCATTGGTGATACGGACCAAGACCTAGAGCCTATTAGGTCACCTTCACCCATCTCCGTATCACATCCAACAATAACAATATGCCCTACACTAAATGAAGCGCAAGCTTCGGTAGGCAAGAGAGCTAAAAGCACGGATGATAAAAAGACCAGTCAGCCCATCCAATATAAACAGGACTTAATAATAAATCCTACTAAGCAAGGTGCTTCGGCATCTAAGGAATTAAAGTCTTCCTCTGCAGTAAAGTCTGCGTTGACTCAATCGATTGAGGAAACTCCATCATTGAAGTCCAGAACGGCTGAAGGGGAGCCGAAAAATCTTGAAAAGGCACCCTGCGTATCGGCTGGAAATCCTCTTGTGCGTCAACGTAAAACAGGGTCTGGAGGTCCAGTTTATCTTGATGAGGGAGATCTGCTGCGTCCCATGGAAACGAGTCAACATGACAATCCTTCGGGATATTTATCAGACTTGTAGCAGACTGTTCCTTTGGTTCAAAAAATTGATCCATTGGTTCAAACCACTTCTTCTCCGGATTCTGAATCTCAGGTTTTGGGGAATGAGTCTTTAACTGACAGAGATGTGCCATCTCATGGTATATCAATGATTTCAGGAGTCAGAGATAGTAATATCTCTGCGAGAGCTAAACCAACGGGTAGTTCTGCTACTTTGTCAGAGTCCCATGAGACTAAAGTCATGGAGGCGGGTGATTCGAAAGAATCTTCGCCGGTGACAACTCCGGTTGTTGCCCAACCTCCTTCAGAAGGGGATATCACGAATCTGACTAGTAGTATGTACAGCCCTACATATAAGAATAATACCGCACATTTATCCTTACCTGCCCACATGGAAAATCAAACACTTCCACCGACATCGCCTTCAACAGGTGTTGCTGCTGCTGTTCCTATTGTTACTTTACCGCCATCACCCCCGCGTTCACCAAATTATTATGATGCTTTGGAGCAAGAATATTTCAGTCGTATGTTTTTTAAAGTCAATCTTGATGTTCTTCGACGAACTTCGCTTCAAGCAATGTTTCGTGCTCGAGTACGACATCCGCTTACTTCCTGCTCTTCTCCTCTAAGTCCTCACCGTGATGATGAACATGACGATTCTGATCCTCATAATAGCCATGAGGGAGAGATAGGAGTAGATGGAGAATTTCTAATGGTGAACATTTCAACTAGGGGTGGTGGTGTGAGGTCTACATCAGCTTCTCAGGCTCAACAGGTTCATACGGAATCAGAATTGGTTTCTACTCATGATAATATTGATGACAAGGAACCTGAGCAAGTTATAATTCCAATTATTCATTCTGAGGCTGATAGTGGACCATAGATGAGGATTTGAACTTAAGTGATTTTTATCTTGAAGAAACAGATGATGATGGGTTTGTCGTTCTAAGCAAATTATCTGCAGTATCTTCTATTCCTGAGGATGTAGAAATTGTGGATGAAGGGAATCCTGATCTGGTAATGGAAAGTGATGACGACGTGGATTCTACTGATGAAGATGAAGACAATCTTTATGTTAATTTAAATGATGATGACATCTTTGATCATATTGAAGATGATAATGCTCCAACAAATGACACGACAAATCCTACACCATCATCGAGTTCAAATCCAACAAATGCTAATGAAAGTTCAACTTCTGGTACCTCTACTTCAAGTGAAACAGTGAATTCCAGATTCAAGTACAACAACGGTATATTCTTTAAGAATCGGGAACAAAGATTGCTATTGGGAGTTGAGCATGATTTCATAACGTTATGAAACACATTCATCGAGGAAAATGCTTATAAAATCTTTCGCATTAACGAAATGCCAAGAAGTAAAAGGTTTACCTATATAGGTTCACGATTGTTTCCATCTTATGAAAGAAACTGGTATGAGTTTATGTGGAGGAAACATATCAATCGAAATGAAGATAATTTGTGGCTTCAGAGAAAGTACCGATTGACAGAAGTACTGGATATTACTCGAGTCGGAGTTGAAATAAGTGTAAAGAAAGACGTTATCAGTCAGTTCCATGTTATCAGAGAAGATGAGAAGGAGTACAAGTTTACAGAGGCTGATTTTCAGAATCTAGACATGCTTGACATCATTCACATCTACAACTACCTCAGTATTCTCATAATTCGACCGTATGCTAAGTCTCAAGCTTTGGAAGCTGTGAAGAGATACATGATGGAGACAATTGAACTGATGAGACGTGAAGATTTTCAAATTGTTCTCGAAGCGAATAGGAAAAAGATTCGAATAACTTGTCTGAATCAATTCACAGAGGGACTGAAGGATATGGGAATGTTTCAAATGCAGTTCGAACCCGAAGGGTTTGTATTTGTGAATTCTCAGAAAGAAAAAGTATTCATCCGCACTGAAGAGTTAAACAAATATTCAGATGGTACACTCAAGGCTGCACTGAAGTATCTTTAAATTTGTCAAAGCAAGTTTGATGACATTGACATGAAAATGGGTCTTGGAAAGTTCATAAAGCATATCAGAGATCATCTAAAACTCTGGGTTCGTACTAGAAAATTTGAGATTCTTCGTGGCCATAGAAAAAGAAGGTATTTTAAAGAAATGGATGAATATCCATTACATGAGGGAGATCCAAGAAAAGCGTGGGGCGTCTGGAAAGCTTCTAAACAAATTTCAGAAAATCAAGTTGAAGTTTCAAAATCAGATGGCACACGATGAAAACTAATGTTTGGACATATCAAGATTACTAAATAGGATTATATTGTAAATTTCACATTTAACACTAAGGGGGAGATTGTTAGGACCCCGAAGTTGTATAGTGTTAATGTGAAACATGCTTAAATGAAGGTTCTTTAGAAGAGGGCTATATAAGGAACCTATGTAGTCCTAATTAGATAGCCATTGTATTGTAATTGAATTCTAGAAGCTGTGGAATGTAAATTTTACCGATTCTCTCTAATACCGAATCTGTTCTTCACTTACCGAGTCTCACTCTAACTCATCACATCTTCTAATCTCACCATGATTTGACCTACCATTAACCATGATGTATCCGACATCGAAAGATATACCATTCGTGATCCAGTAAACTATAAGAGCTTCAATTAAAAGCACACTGTTAGAGTAATCGTCCACCACATAAATGGGATGACCGGTTATGTTGCTACGAATGATAGTATATATTTTTAGTTTATTGGCATTAAGAAAACCAAAAAACATCTTTTGTATATTTACACAAATGTTAAAACGATGATCTTCAACACATGTGTTGACCACATCATGTATAGAAGTGTCGGCAAAAACATGTGTCTCAAGGAGATCGCCATCAATTTGACTGGTATGATTGTAAAATTGCAATCCTCCAGTTGGGAGTCCCAAAACATTGTTGAAGGTATCCATATCCATGCAATATGGTATACCTTTCAACATAAACCTAACATTCTTGTCTTCTTCAGAAAAGGAAAAATGATTATAGAACTCACGTACACAATCAGGGTATACAAGGAAAATTTCAGTGATGATACACAACACTGACAATTCTTCAAACTGTTCGTATGTGAGTTCATGATCTTCTCTTGGCTCAATTCCTCTTAAAAAACAAACCCCATCGAGGATTGTCCTATGGGATATTGGAATTTGACGACGACGATTCATAATCAGGAAAACATTTGAAAACTTATAATTTGAGATGCAATTTTACAATTTAACAACAACACTCAATACGACAGTCCATTTAAATAGAACTAAAAAAAAAACAGCATGCAAACCGACCTTGAAATGCCGGTTTAGAGGTTTTTACGAGTCCACAATGAATACCTAAAAACCGTATACCAGTTTCGTATAAAATCAGACAAACCAGCATTTGAATTGCCGGTTTGGTGTCCAAACTGACAAACCGGCATTTAAATGATCGGTTTACCTATTTTTGTAAAAAAAAAAAATTTAAAACTATTTCTGTAAAACCTTTAATTATATTACTATTTTGAATAAAAATTCCTGATTCAGTCACCATAACCATTAGCCCTACCCACAACATCTGAAATAAAACATATAAATATGAATAATCAGTTATGAATTTATCAAAAATATTTAAATTAAAATAATTATAGAAAAAAGTACTAATTACTAACCTACAATAACACCATCTTCTAATGCCATGGATTTAAGATTAGTAAAAAGTACCAATGTATAACAAATTCCATTCAGATGAAACAACTAGATTGACCATTAACTTATCATGGAACATTAACTAGCATTCATGGGTCAAATGGATTACTTTGTACCTAAGTGGGTTGTTCGCAAAAGAAAAATCTCGTATAAGGTAGATACCATCCTCAACCATAGAATTCTACAACTTATATCTTAGTTTGCTCTTAATAGTTAGCTCTATTTTAACCCTGCATATTTAGATAAAACAACTATAAACATGATGTTCTATATAAACAACAACTAAAAACAATTTAGTTAGAACTGCATACCCTAATAAAAAAATTGATGGTAAATAAAAAGTTGCATAAATAATAAATAGATAAATAGTAGATACAAACATGATTATAAGCATGTTTATAATATGTAAATAATGAACTGCTCTGCATAAGATCATGATTAGGTAAATAAAAGTTTAAACAACATTACATTGAAAAAAAAAATTCATTACCTGCTCGTCCATTAGTATTAGTTCGATGAATTTTTTTTACCTGCTTCGTAGTGGCGCCCATCAAGCTCCTCAGTGCGCAATAGTTTAATCTTCAGTCCAAATTTCACTCGAGTTAATTTGATGATTCGGAACATGAGTAGTTGAGCACCCATAATCTAAACAACATAAATAATAGAGATTTATTTGTACTAATCAAGTTTAATAACAGAAAGAATAGAACAATCAAAAGATATTTATTCAGATAATCAAATGAAAAGATGACATATCTCATATCTTGTACTACGTATATGATTACACTAATATAAACAAAATTCATCTTTTAAAAATTGTGATTATAACATTTAATATTAAAAACGTATAATAAACTTCATAGGATAAGAATAACAACAAATATACAAACACCATAATTCTACTTTATTGATGAACACAATAATCTTCCTTTTCTTTATTTGAAAAACTTAACTTCATAGATTATAACATCTTATATACAATATTATTATAATCAAATGAGCAACAAAATAATTTAACATGCCAATTTAACGTCGGTAGAGAAATAACATACCTAACAATCATGAGATGTGCCATTTTATTGTCAATCAAAAATCCATATAAATTAATCTGTAATAAAAAAACATTAAATTATTAATGATGTGATAAAAAACAATTAGCTTGGTAAGATTATTAATTGAAGAACATTTGGATTGAATTGAACGGTTCAAAAGTATAGGAACACTATACTTCTCTAATTTTATTGATTAGAACATTTTTTAAGATAATATAAGTAATTTTAGAAAAAATAACTCATCTGCATATGGCAGTTATACATCAATATTGAAAACCCTAATTATATCTTTCAAGAACTGGATGTATTATCATATTCAATCGTTGAAACCCTAATTGATGCTAACATAAAAAAAATTCAATTATTACAAATCAAACGTAAGACATATAACTGATGTAAACCATAGATTAAGGTAATAAAAATTGAACTTACCAGCCATGAATCCCGGCTACTGTTATCAGATCCCATAAACATGACGATGCCAGTGTTACCCATTTAAACAGATTTCCAAAACAATTGAAACCCTAATCAAAAAATATTAAAAAGAAACGTTAGTAATTCTATTAAATTAACAAACTTTTCCTAAATGAAAGGACTGTTAATTTGGATGTGATTTTGAGCGAATATTATAAGGACTGTCAATTGTATATAATCAAATAATCAATTGGAAAATTTGTACTCCATATATATTTAAATTATAATTTTTGAATAATAATTAATAATCCCGGATATAATGGTAAAAATTGAAAAACTGTTACTATTTTAATGTAATTTTCAAAGTTTGAAATTTTATTTGATTTTAAGTATTATTTGTAAATGTAAGTTAAAATGAGGTTATTGATGTCATTTTCATTGTAATTATAAAATGTATTAGGTAATAATCTTTTCGAGATTGAATCTAACGGTCTTAATTATTTGAATAGTTATAATGGATGGTCAAGATTAGTTATTTGAAAAATTATTACCTATTTAAGCTTTTGCTTTAATAAGTAGAGGGAAGGGATTATTATTATTATTATTATTATTATTATTATTATTATTATTATTATTATTATTATTATTTATTATTATTATTATTATTATTATTATTATTATTATTATTATTATTATTATTATTATTATTATTATTATTGTCGTGAAAGAGGTGTCTGACTCTGATACCATTAGAAAATGGGATGAGTAAATTCGATCGATTTATTAAAATGACATCTAGTAATATATCTTTCATATAATTAAATATAAAATCTGTATTACATATAATAACGATAGAATAAACCACATAATTAAAAATATAAAAACTTATAATTATGATTATTGAATTTAGAAGGTTTTTCTTGTTAATTAAAATTTTCCTTATAATAACTAATATTATCATAATAAGAAGAATTATTTCCAAATTACTAAAATAAAAGAGGCCATTAAAAAATTATACCTTTGATCCTTTTTAATCGAAGTATTAACGGGTCACACTAGTGTACTTTTATTATACATCTCAGCCCCAACCTATTCCTATGAACAGGTGACTTTCTTTTAGGTCCTTTAGTAATAACCAGAGGCGTATGGATTGAAGTATAAATATATTAGTATAGTTTTAAATAAGTAAAGAAGAAATAAGGTATCTTGATTTGAATAACTTAAGGAATTATAATGAAATTAAAAGTTTTATTCAAACATTATTTGAAAATACATGGAGATTGAATTTGAGAGTACGTACATGGAAATAATTAAGATAGGAAAATTACAAGATAAGAGAAGTCATCCCCTTCTCTATTACATCTCTTATTTATATTACAAAATATTCCTGACAATTAAAAGTTTACTTTGTCATTTTAATGACACTTAGAGTATGACATCATGAGTCATTCTTCACTTTATCTTTTAGCGTCCACGTATCCTTTAACTTTGCATTCATATCTTGTTGAAGTAAGTGTATCATTATTACCTTTCTTGGAAATTTCATCTTGACTTTATGGCTTCCAGATATTTGTCTCTAATGTTTAGTTATTAATTAAACGGATTATTCTTAATTAATCATCATCAGATAAAATCTTGATTTCTTCTTTATCTTTTTGACTGGTGCATTGCAGGCATATTAATTTTGAATGTTTTTTGAATTTTCATAATCTCGCTTGAGATGTGGGGCTTGATCTTAGTTTTTCTCTTTCCAACAAGTATATTTTGCTTAACAAAAAATTATGAGCAGCTCGGGGAGTCTCTTCTGCTGGTGAAATCAAGACAAGAGAATATCTGCTTCCTCCGATATATGTTCTAAACCCCCTTTTAAAGCTGGATTCCATTCCTTGCAAAATAATTCTTAATCCTAATGCTCTTATATAACGGATATCAGGATCATTAAAATTAGAAAAAAAATTCTTTGTTTTTCAAAATTATTATTCAAGTCATCAGATTTTAATAATTATAAGAAATGATAAGTAGGATATTGATAATCTTGGTAAAAATTAGGCCCTCCTGACAAAAGTTTGATGACAATAATATCTTTTGGTGTTATAAAACTATTTTTCAAATAACAACCTTTTACTAATCTATTATCCAGTTTGGTAATTCAGATATTTTCAGAAAATCTGGAGAAATTAGATAAATAGTGTTTATAGCTCCAAAATCATACCAATATCTTATTTCTCTAGGAGAAGATATCTGCAAATATTTAATTCTGGGATATACCCAATCAAAATTTATAGATCTTGATTCTGTATCTGTGAGATTATATAAGTCCCTCATCATTCTTATCTGATTTTCAGTAAAGGTGGGAATGATGGGATTTTTAAGCATCTTTTTTGTTTCATAAATATTGAGTTTCTGATTATAGGATCTAAATGAATATGATTCACTTTTCTCCTTATCAACATTCTATCATGTCTTCATTTTGACAGAAGAAGACGAAGGTATATCGGACTCAAATATTTGTTCAGTTCCTTTTGAGGTCATCAATGTAAGACCTATAATAAGTAACTCTTAAAAGTATAGAAAGGCTTAGTCTTTTGACTAATTGTTTCACTCGTGGAATATTATCAGCAAGATCTCCCATGTTATCTTCAATATCTGGTATATCTTGGGCTTCTTCATCTATATTTGGATTACTTTATCTAAATCTTTGAAATTATTATCTATATCTTCTGGGTCATGTCTCCCATCCCTGGTTAGAAGTCTAGATTTAATAATGATTTATCTTGTAAGTCTAGATTTAAAGTTCGACTATCAATTTCTTCAATATTTGTCAATGTAGGCATCTGTACTTGACATACTTCATTAAATAAGAAAGGAAAATCATCTATTGTATCTTTTATTGTAAAGCAAGCAAAATGATGAGTATTAGATATAGCATATGATATTGCGTAAGTGATAGAATATGGTTTATTATTTTGTCTAAAAAAAAATTTTCTTTTAAAATCTTGTAATAAATTTATAGTTTTATCAAAATCTTTGTCTTCTAATTATAAGAAATTCTAGGATATATTAAATTTTTCATATTGTAGGCTTCCTCGTAGGAATACTAAACACTCTATTATTATCCATTATTGTAAATCTATTGGAGTATCTATTTCATCTTTAAATGTTTCTTTTATAATTATTTGAATAGTTTCGATATGAAAACATTCAAGCGTATTTCTAATATTTGATTTTATACTTTTTAACTTATTTTGTATATCTTTTTGGATAATAAAGGTATCATAACCTTATTAGATGTTATATTTATATCAAATGCCCTCTCTTCGATATTCAAGCCATAAAATAGATTATGATTTATATGCTTTATTCCTAGTTTTTGTAAAGTATTCATTTTAAATCCATAGTAACTAGATAACGACAAATTTTCATGTTGTATTTGCTTTAGTTTCTTTTTATCTATAAAAATTTATTGTTTATATTCTCCTAAATGTTCATATTGCTCTTTTATAATATCTTTATTAATACTATTGGTAACTATATGTAATTTGTTCCTCTTAGCTAGAAGTATATTCTATTTCTGTTAAAATAAAAATACTTTCTTCTGAATCTACATCTTGAAAATCAGTAATGGCGATAAATTCACCGTTATCTATCATTTCTTCTACGTCATGATCTAATTCAAATATTTTAAGATTTTTATTAAACTTTTTGGGACACTTATTAGCGTAATACACTTTTTCTTTACATATATAGCAAGTACACTCTTTGGGGTTATTCTTTCTTTTGTACGTTGGTTTATTAGTATGGTTATAATCCCGTCTCTTGTAAAATCTAGTATTATCTCTTCTTAAAATATCTCTTTTTAAAGTGAATTCATTTTTTATTTTACTATAATAATAAGAACTATCACAGCCTATCATTAGAGGCATTTTAGGATTACTACAACATAACGATACTTTTTTTCCTGTAAATTTCTACTTATTTGTTTCTAGAAAAGCATCTGCACACCATTCTATTAATTTATCTCTTACATGAGTAATTCTTTTAGCTAATGTATCGGTAGTTCCTGGACTATATGTATTTATTAGTTTTTGTCCCCATGAGTCCGGTATTTTAGTAAAAAATAAAGGTAAATAGGTTGAAGTATTATCAACGTGGTTATATATGATAGTAATAATCTTGAAAAACACATATATACCTATCTATTTCTCATATATTACATAATTGCAATCTCAATAAAGTTGCAGAATATTTTTGGACTGTGGCGGGGTCTTTTATAATATCTCCTTCACCAAAAAGTTCTAATCTGAAAGCTTCAACTGCTCGAGTTAATATATTAGCTATAGAATCCTCTGTTTCAAACATAGTTTGTTTAGTCTCCGAATTTATATTTTGCCAAAATCTTAAGGCGCTATTTAGTAAAGTTATTTCTAAAAATTCTTTTATCGTTTCTAAATCCATTTTATTGACTGCAACAGCTATTCTTAATGCTGTTTCCCATTTATCAATAGATTATTCTGTATTATTAACACAATCTATATCTAAATATATTCCAAAAGGATTGATAGGTTCATTTTTCATTCTCTCATACGGTGTGTAATTGCCTTTTCTCATAGTTGTTTTGACAGCAGCGTAGCTTTGTGCTGAACTACTAAATTCATTTCTTATTAGTGTGTCTGTACTTCAAATAGGGATATTATTAACGATATGAGCCTAATCTTCCTGTTTTATTACAGGTTTAACATTTACAAAGTTATTACTTAAATCAATCTCTCCTAATTTTTGTTGCTAGATGTTCTATATTTGGAAGAATATATATATATATATATATATATATATATATATATATATATATATATATATATATATATATATATATATATATATATATATATATATATATATATATATATATATATATATATATATATATATATATATGTATGTATATAAAAGAAAAAGTTTTTAAGCTTTGTGGTTGAAAATTATTTTAGGATGTTTGTATCTATATATTTTATATTTATATATCTATATTATATATTACAATTATTATTATTATATAAAATAAAATATATAAGAGATAAAAGATTGCTACACTTATAAAAGAGATCATTGCTATATATACAAGAGTGATTTTTATGTACGTTGATGTGTGCAATATGTATATGTAGCAGCATCATTTTGTACACTTAACATATATGATATATGGATGTTTATTTCTTGAAAAATCACTCCATTTTACAGATGCACTTAATATATTTTTTTATATATAAATATATATTCCCGTGTTTAATAGAGTTTATTTATTATTTATTTGTTCAATGTATACATACCTTCACTGACTTTCAATAAAGAATATGTATAAGTTATCTTCATTAATATAATTGTGTAATGTCAAATGAGTAACACTTTACTTTATGCTATAAAAGAAACTATACTGTTTAGTTGGTACCATTAGATTAATCTATTATTACAGGGAATTTTCATAATCAAAATTCTCTTAATTACAATTATATATATATATATATATATATATATATATCGACAAATTTCTGTTTTGTTTTTTCGTTTGAATTTACAATTTACTCCCCTCACACTTGGGTACCAATTGTACTTTATTAGGGGTATAAAAGATAATTTCAGGGTTATAAAAGTTAAATTCACTATCTTATATGAACCCACCAAACAAAACTGCCAAAAACTTTTAACGGATTTATCTTTCTGTTCGCCGCGAGTTAGCTTCCACCACCATCACCGTTCAACTCGAAATAATTTTACAAACAAAATGCAATAAATTGTATTTAAAACGTAGCTTCGATGCACTAACAACGAAGATTTCTTTTTAGCAATAAATATGGAATCGATTTGAATTTACAGTTTAAGTACTTAAAATATTTATGAACACGTAAATATAACTATTATAGTATTAATTATACATTACGACTCCTCTGGATACTATTATTTTGGTGAAATGACTAAGAACTTTTCTAAAATATAACTCGCAGGTTACACTATTATTCAAAAAATAATTGTATATAATAAAATAATATAGCTTATATTTTACTAATGTTACGTTTCATGACAAATTTTCAATGTACTCTAAATATTATGTAGTATATAATATTATATATTAAAAATATATTAATGGTGAGAAAAAAATTGCAGACATTAAGTTACTAACACCACAAAACCACTTTTAAAATTTGTCAACATCACGTGCTCTTAAACTCAAAAGAAGTTTTTAAATTCGTCAATACCACGGTCTCTTAAATTCAAAAGGAATTCTTAAATTTGTCAACATCACGGGCTCTTAAACTCAAAAGAAATTTTAAAACTTGTCAACGTCACAGGCTCTTAAATAATTCTTATACTTTTCATATTTTTTTAGTATCGCTATTTACATACCAATATGAACTGTAAATTACACCTCAAAAACCTAGTATATATATACATATATATAATCAATATCTGTTTCAAAACTCATTATTTATAGTTGTTTATAACCTTTAGGTATTTTCATATTAAATAATTATTGTATTAAAGGGTCTTCATATTGATATTTTCTTTTTCTAGACATCTTGTATCTATATTATTTTTCTTTGATTATTATTTTTGATACTTTCTAATTCATGAAGTATTTATTCTCCATAAACATAATAGTGTTTTATATTTGTATTAAATCTTTATCTAATTTTAATAATCGTTTGATTATTCTAAGATCATAATTCTCTACTACTCATTATGAAGAGCTATAATTCCAATAATTATTATCATAAATATAGTCATAATCAGTTATTTCATATCTATCAAAACTCAAATTATCATCTGATATATAACTATCAAAGTCGTCATCTGGGTCTGTATTAGCTTGTTCTAATATGACAGTTTCGTTATCTATTAAGTTAAAAGTAGCTGATAACAAGATATTATAATCGAGAAAATTAAAATTAAGCATTTCGTCTATCCTACTATCGTGAAAGAGCTGTCCGACTCTGATACCATTAGAAAGCGGGGTGTGCAAATTTGATCGATTTATTAAAATGGATTATATTAATATATCTTTCATATAATTTGTAGTGACCCGAACTTTTCCATGATTATATATTATACGAGATTTATATTTACATGATTAAATGTTTCCAACATGTTAAGCAATCAAACTTGTTAAGACTTGATTACTTGAAATGGTTTTTATGTTAACGATTGACCACCCAGTTTGTCCGATGATTCACGAACGTTATAACTTGTATATGACATGATATTATATATATGAACATATATATATATATATATATATATATATATATATATATATATATATATATATATATATATATATATATATATATGTTTAACATGATGAAATGATAATTAAAGTATCTCATTATGTATATTAACAATGAAGCTTATACATAAAACAAGACTACTAACTTAAGAAATTCAAAACGATATCTATACGTAACGATTATCGTTGTAATAACGTCTTAATATTTATATATCATATTAAGATATATTAGTACATCATGTTATCATAATAATGTAATAATTTAACATCTCATTAGATATAATAACAATGGGATTAATTACATTTAACGAAATCGTTAACTTAAAGGTTCCGAAACAACACGTACATGTAATGATTAACGATGACTTAACAACTCAGTTAAAATGTATATACATGTAGTGTATTAAGATGTATCAATAAACTTTTGAAAGACTTCAAGACACATATCAAAGTACTTCTATTTAACAAAAATGCTTACAATTACATCCTCATTCATTTTCATCAACAATTCTACTCGTATGCACCCGTATTCGTACTCGTACAATACACAGCTTCTAAATGTATATACTATTGGTATATACACTTCAATTATCAACTCTTAGCAGCCTTAATTAGTCACCTAAACATGTGGGAACTATCATTTGGCAACTAGCATGAAATATCTAGCAAAATTACCAACTAATGGAGTCTATATGACAAGGCAACATTCACGTGAAGATCACCAACCATAAACACATTCTCATTCCAATTTTCATGCATCACACAAATCTCTTTCAAGTTATCTCTTAGTGTTCTAAAAATTCTTCATCATCTTCACCAAAATCTACATCAATCTAGCTCAAAAATCCAAACATAAAACAATTTACAAAACAACTTCTCAAGAAAACTTCAAGAACACTTTCAAGTTTGCAAGTCTACTTCCAAGCTTTCAAATCCATTTCAAGTAATCATCTAGGATCAAGAAACCTTTGTTATTTACAGTAGGTTATCTTTCTTATTCAAGGTAATATTCATATTCAAACTTTGATTCGATTTCTATAACTATAATTATCTTAATTCAAGTAGTAATCTTACTTGAACTTGTTTTCGTGTCATGATTCTACTTCAAGAACTTCCAAGCCATCAAAGATCCATTGAAGCTCAAGTTATTTCTTCATCATTTCCAGTAGGTTTACCTACTATACTTGAGGTAGTAATGAGGTTCATAATATCATTCGATTCATATATATATATATATATATATATATATATATATATATATAACTATCATTTTCGAAGATTTAAACTTGTAATCACTAGAACATAGTTTAGTTGATTCTAAACTTGTTCGCAAACAAAGTTAATCCTTCTAACTTAACTTTTAAAATCAACTAAATACATGTTCTATATCTATATGATATGCTAACTTAATGATTTAAAACTTGGAAACACGAAGAACACCGTAAAACCGGACATACGCCGTCGTAGTTAAACCGGGGGCTGTTTTGGGTTGGATAATTAAAAATGATGATAACCTTTGAATTAAAAGTTGTTCTTCTGGGAAAATGATATTTCTTATGAATATGAAACTATATCCAAAAATCATGGTTAACCTCAAAGTGGAAGTATGTTTTTCAAAATGGTCATCAAGATGTCGTTCTTTCGAAGGAAATGACTACCTCTTTCAAAAATGACTTGTAACCTGTATTTCCAACTATAAACTTATACTTTTTATGTTTAGTTTCATAAATTTCAGTTCATTATGAAACCATAGCAACTTGATTCACTCAAAACGAATTTATAACTAAGAAATTATGGGTAAAACAAAATTGGTTAGATTTACTAGTTTAGCTACAAAAATTTTATAACAAATCTATACTAACCATAACTTAACTAATTTCTTGTATTATATATATCTTGATAGACCATAGACACGTATACAATGTTTTGACATAGTATATCAACGTCATCTATATATATTATTTGGAATAACCGTAAGTCACTCTATATTGCGGTAATGCTCGAATTAGCATATAGAGGGTCGAGGTTGATTCTAAAATAATATATATACTTTGAGTTGTGATCGAGTCTGAGACATGTATACACTGGGTCGTGGATTGATTCGAGAAAATATATTGACTTATTTATGTACTACTAACTGTGGACTACTAATTGTGGACTACTAACGTTGGACTGCTAACTTAACAACTTAAAACGTCAAAACGTAACAAAAATGTTGTGAATATATTTCGATCATACTTTGATATATATGTATATATTTGTTATAGGTTCATGAATCGACCCGTGGCCAAGTCTAATTCTCGATGAATTAAAAATCTGTGAAAGTGAGTTATAGTCCCACTTTTATTATCTAATATCTTTTTGGGATGAGAATACATGCAGTTTTATAAATGTTTTACAAAATAGGCACAAGTAATTGAAACTACATTCTATGTTGAATTTCTACACCGAATATCGCCCTTGTTGAACTTGGTACCCCATGAATTAGTGTTTATTATAATTGCCACTAATTGACGCGAATCCTAAAGGTAGATGTAGTGACCCGAACTTTTCCACGATTATATATTAAATGAAAAATATATTTACATGATTAAATGTTTCTAACATGTTAAGCAATCAAACTTGTTAAGACTTGATTAATTGAAACGGATTTTGTGTTAACGTTTGACCATCCAGTTTGTCCGATGATCCACGAACGTTATAACTTATATATGACATGATATTACATATATGAACATATATATATATGTTTAACATGATGAAATGATAATTAAGTATCGCATTATGTATATTAACAATGAACTTTATACATAAAACAAGACTACTAACTTAAGAAATCCAAAACGATATCTATACATAACGATTATCGTTGTAATTACGTATTAATATTTATATATCATATTAAGATATATTAGTACATCATGTTATCATGATAATGTAACAACTTAACATCTAATTAGATATAATAACAATGGGATTTATTACATTTAAAAAAAATCGTTAACTTAAAGGTTCTGAAACAACACGTACATGTAACGGCTAACGATGACTTAACGACTCAGTTAAAATGCATATACATTTAGTGTATTAAGATGTGTTAATAAACTTTTGAAAGACTTCATGACACATATCAAAATACTTGTACGTAACAAAATTGGTTACAATTGCATTCTCATACATTTTCATCAAGAATTCTACTCGTATTTGTTTGGTACTCGTACTCGTACAATACCCAGCTTCTAGTTGTATATGCTATTGGTATATACACTCAATGATCAGCTCCTTAGCAGCCTTAATGAGTCATCAAACATGTGGGAACCATTTTTGTAATCTAGTATGAATTATTTAGCAAGATTACAAAAATATTATAAATCATTCATGAATTATTTATAAGAAAACAAACTTACATATTCTTTATATCTAATCCATATACCACGACCCAAAACACATACAAACAAATTCATTCTTCAATTTTCTTCATCTAATTGATCTCTCTCAAGTTCTATCTTCAAGTTCTAAGTGTTCTTCATAAATTCTAAAAGTTCTAGTTTCATAAAATCAAGAATACTTTCAAGTTTGCAAGTCTACTTCCAAGCTTTCTAATCCATTCCAAGCAATCATCTAAGATCAAGAAACCTTTATTATTTATAGTAGGTTATATTTCTAATACAAGATAATATTCATATTCAAACTTTGATTCGATTTCTATAACTATAAATATCTTAATTTAAGTGGTAATCTTACTTGAACTTATTTTTGTGTCAAGATTCTACTTCAAGAACTTCCAAGCCATCAAAGATCCTTTGAAGCTCAAGTTATTTTTTCATCATTTACAGTAGATTTACCTACTATACTTGAGGTAGTAATGGTGTTCATAACCTTGTTCTATTCATATATATATATCTATCTTATTCGAAGATTTAAACTTGTAATCACTAGAACATAGTTTAGTTAATTCTAAACTTGTTCACAAACAAAGTGAATCCTTCTAACTTAACTTTTAAAATCAACTAAACACATATTCTATATCTATATGATATGCTAACTTAATGATTTAAAACCTGAAAACACGAAGAACACCGTAAAACCGGATATACGCCGTCGTAGTAAAACCGGGGGCTGTTTTGGGTTGGATAATTAAAAACTATGATATAATTTGATTTAAAAGTTGTTCTTCTGAGAACATAATATTTCTTATGAACATGAAAATATATCCAAAAATCATGGTTAAACTCAAAGTGGAAGTATGTTTTTCAAAATGGTCATCTAGACGTCGTTCTTTTGACTGAAATGTCTATCTCTTACAAAAATGACTTGTAACCTATATTTGCGACTATAAACCTATAATTTTTATGTTTTGATTATTAATCTTTGGTTCGATATGAAACCATAGCAATTTGATTCACTCAAAACGGATTTAAAACGAAGAAATGATGGGTAAAACAAAATTGGATATTTTTGCTTGTTTTAGCTACGTGAAATTTTTTAACAATTCTATACTAACCACAACTTAACTAACTTATATTGTATTATACTTATATTCTAACATATATTATGTAATCTTGATAGACCATAGACACGTATACAATGTTTTGACATATTATATCGACGTCATCTATATATATTATTTGGAATAACCATAGACACTCTATATGCAGTAATGCTCGAGTTAGCTATACAGGGTTGAGGTTGATTCTAAAATAATATATATACTTTGAGTTGTGATCGAGTCCGAGACTTGTATACACTGGGTCGTGGATTGATTCGAGAAAATATATTGATTTATGTATTACTAACTGTGGACTACTAATTGTGGACTACTAACGTTGGACTGCTAACTTAACAACTTAAATCGTTAAAATGTAATAAAATATGTTGTGAATATATTTCGATCATACTTTGATGTATATATATATATATATATATATATATATATATATATATATATATATATATATATATATATATATATATATATATATATATATATATATATATATATATATATATATATATATATATATATATATTTGTTATAGGTTCGTGAATCGACCCGTGGCTAAGTCTTATTTTCCGACGAAGTGAAAATACGTGAAAGGGAGTTATAGTCCTACTTTTAAAATCTATTATTTTTGGGATGAGAATACATGCAGTTTTTTTAAATGTTTTACAAAATAGACACAAGTAATCGAAATTACATTCTATGTTGAATTATCTAACCGAATATGCTCCTTTTTAGCTTGGTATCCTAAGAATTGGTGTTTATTATAATTGCCACCAATTGACGCGAATCCTAAAGATAGATCTATTTGGCCCAACAAGCCTCATCCGAGTTACAGATGCTTTAGTACTTCGATTTATCATATCCGATGAGAGTCCAGGAATGATGGGGATATTCTATATGCATCCTGTTAAGGTCGGTTACCAGGTGTTCATCATATGAATGATTTTTATGCAGATTGCTTTATGCATGCATGATGTTTATGAGAAATGGAAATATGAAATCTTGTGGTCTATTATTATGATTTGATAAATATATAGGTTAAACCTATAACTCACCAACATTTTTGTTGACGTTTAAAGCATGTTTATTCTCAGATGATTATTAAGAGCTTCCGCTGTTGCATGCTAAATAAAGACAGGAATTAGAGTCTGCATGCTTGTATAATATTGTTTAAAAACTGCATTCGGAGATTTAAATCGATGTGTAATATTATTGTAAACCATTATGTAATGGTCGTGTGTAAAACGTTATATTTTAGATTATCATTACTTGATAATCTAGGTTATGCTTTTAAACCTTTATCGATAAAATAAAGGTTATGGTTTGTTTTAAAAATCGAATGCAGTCTTTGAAAAATGTCTCATATAGAGGTCAAAACCTCGCAACGAAACCAATTAATATGAAACGTTTATAATCGATATGAACGGAACATTTCAAGTGGTATCCGAGCGTTGGTCTTAGAGAACCAGAAATTTTCATTAGTGTGTCTAACCGAGTTTGTTAGCGTGCATTAGTGAGTCTGGACTTCGACCGTGTTTACTTTAAAAATGATTGCTTAACACTTTTGTTGGAAACTATATATTTTTACATGTAAATATTATGTGCTATATTAATATCTTAACGTGTTTGATATCGTGTGATAGATGTCTACCTCTAGTACAAATCCCATCGACTCACCTAAAAATAATGAAGAGTCGAATGTATATTGGGAAGATTCACAAATTCCGAAAGAAGAAGAAGAGGAACCGGAAGAAGAGGAACCGGAAGAAGAAGAAATTCCGGAGGAGGAAATGATAAAAATCACAAAAAAACCGTTAAATAAAAGAAAATCTTCAACCAATGGACAAAAACTAAAAATGGTTTGTGGTGTTTCCGCTGAGGAGGAAAAATATTGGGAAGATTACCAATTTTCTGATGAATCGGATCCCGATGTAGATTCCGATGATGTTATAGAAATTACCCAGGCTCAATTTAATAAAGCAAAAGAAACAATAAGGGAAAAGCCGATAAAATAGAGAAACCTGATCCTAACCCCGATGAACTCTATGTTAACATGAAATACCCTGATGGGGTGTACCGTAAAGACCCGTATTTCTTAAATTTTAACTATAACCCGGGAACATTTAAGCCACCAGGTTTTTCCAGACCATTTGTGAAAAGGACAGCTCGTATTAGAGGAGCACCATGTATCCCTAGGAAATTAGTAAAACGAACCGAGTCCGAGGAAGAAGAAACAAGTGATTCGAAATAAAGAGTTGTAATCATACTGTGTAATATATGTATGATAACGTGCTTGTACTTTTATGCTACATGTAAAATAGCGGTATGGTATGATTGTAAAACATTGTATCAAAAGTTTAAGCGTGAAGTGTTAATGAATTAAGTTTTTCATGATAGAATATTATTTCAATAGTAGTAGTTAATTTTTGCGCTAGCTATTAAGTATGAACTTTAACGGGTAGGTACTACCCGAACTAAAATTATAAAACGCTAATATGAAGAAAAGACTTTTATAAATAAGTTCATATTATGCTACGAAATACTATTGACTACTCCTAATATTTTATATGATTAAATTAACTCTTTTGGCTATTTTTGAAGGAAATGGCACCGACTACTCGACAGAACTTGAATATGAGCGAAGAAGATTTTCGTGCATTCCTTGCTGTAAACATAGCCGCAGTACAGGCTGCAATGCAAAACAACAACAATAACTCAGGGTCTAGCAGTGGAGTTAATTCCACAGGAAACCGTGTAGGATGCTCCTACAAGGCTTTTACTGCCTGTAAACCTCTGGAATTCGATGGAACTGAAGGACCAGTCGGACTGAAAAGGTGGACCGAGAAGGTCGAATCTGTGTTTGCTATAAACAAATGTGCTGAAGAAGGCAAGGTAAAGTACGCCACGCATACCTTCACAGGTACTGCGTTAACCTGGTGGAACACCTATCTCGAATAGGTGGGACAAGATGCTGCTTATGCACTACCGTGATCAGCATTTAAACACTTGATGAATGAGCAGTACCGTCCCCGAAATGAAGTCAATAAGCTCAAGGTAGAGCTTAGAGAACTACGAATGCAAGGATTCGATAGTATCACATACGAACGACGATTCACAGAGTTGTGCCTATGTGTCCAAGAGTGTTCGAATATGAAGAAGTGCGAATCGACGCATTTGTAAAAGGGTTACAAGAAAGGATTCAGGAGGATGTGAGTTCAAACGAGCCCACTTCCATACAAAAGGCAAGTCTATTGGCTCACAAACTCATAAACTAGATTGAGGGGAGAGTTAAAGAGCAGGCGGTCGAGGAGGCCAAAATGAAGTAAGTCAAGAGAAAGTGGGAAGAAAACGGTGACAAGAGTCACCAATACAACAATAACAATCACAACCACAATCGCAACAACTATCCCAACAACCACAACATCAATCGAAACAACAACAACTACAACAAATGTCCCAACCACAATAACTACAACAAACGCCCCAATAACAACAACAACCACAACAACAATCCCAACAACAATCTCAATAACAACAATGGCAACAACAATCAGAAAATTCCATGCTATAGGTGTGAAGGATATCATCCGGGTAAATACTATGAGGTAGTATGTACCAAATGTAATAGAACGGGTCATGGTGCAACGAAGTGTGAAGTTATGGACCAACGACTAAAAGAACAAATAATGCTCACATTACTTGTTTCGGATGCGGGAAGAAGGTTCACTACAAAACTATGTGCCTAATCCAGGAAAATAATAATGGGCAAAGCCGTGGAAGAGTTTTCAACATTAATGCGGTTGAAGCGCAGGAAGACCCGGAGCTTGTTACGGGTACGTCTCTTATTGACGATAAATCTGCTTATGTTTTATTTGATTCGGGTGTGGATAGAAGCTATATGAGTAGAGATTTTTGTGCTGAATTAAGTTGTCCATTGATGCCTTTGGATAATGAATTTTTACTCGAATTAGCAAACGTAAAATTAATTAAAGCAGATAAAATATGTCGAAATTGAGAAATTAAACTGGTTAGCGAAACATTTAAGATTGATTTGATACCAGTAGAGTTAGGGAGTTTTGATGTGATAATCGGCATGGACTGGTTGAAAGAGGTGAAAGCAGAGATCGCTTGTTACAAAAATGCGATTCGCATTATGTGCGAAAATAGAAAACCCTTAATGGTGTACGGAGAAAAGAGCAACGCGAAGCTAAATTTTATTAGTAATTTGAAGGCACAAAAGATAATAAGAAAAGGTTGCTATGATGTTCTAGCACACGTCGAGAAAGTACAAATCGAAGAAAAGAACATCAATGATGTTCCCGTCGCAAAAGAATTTCCCGTTGTATTTTCGAAAGAATTACCGGGACTACCTCCACACCGATCCGTTGAATTTCAAATAGACCTGGTACCAGGAGCTGCACCAATAGCTCGTGCTCCATACAAACTCGCACCCAGTGAAATGAAGGAACTCCAGAGCCAATTACAGGAACTTTTAGAGCGTGATTTCATTCTACCAAGCACATCACCGTGGGGAGCTCCTGTTTTGTTTGTTAAAAAGAAAGATGGTACATTCAGATTGTGTATCGATTATCGAGAGTTGAACAAGCTTACCATCAAGAACCGCTATCCACTACCGAGAATCGACGACTTATTTGATCAACTACAAGGTTCGTCTGTTTATTCGAAGATTGATTTACGTTCGGGTTATCATCAAATGCGGGTGAAGGAGGATGATATCCAAAGACTGCTTTTAGGACGCGTTACGGTCATTACGAGTTTATGGTTATGCCGTTTGGTTTGACTAATGCACCAGCTGTGTTCATGGACCACATGAACTGAGTATGTGAACCATACCTTGGCAAGTTTGTCATTGTTTTCATCGATGACATACTTATTTACTCAAAGAATGATCAAGAGCACGGTGAACATTTGAGAAAAGTGCTAGAATTGTTAAGGAAGGAAAAATTGTACGCTAAATTTTTAAAGTGTGCATTTTGATTTAAAGAAGCTCAATTCCTCGGTCACGTAGTAAATAAAGAAGTTATTCAGGTTGATCCATCAAAGATTGAAACCCTTGAAAACTGGGAAACCCCGAAAACTCCGAAGCATATACGTCAATTTTTAGAATTGGCTGATTACTACAGAAGATTCATCCAAGATATTTCCAAAATAGCAAAACCCTTGACTGCATTAACGCATAAAGGGAAGAAATTTGAATGGAAGGATGAGCAAGAGAAAGTGTTTCAATTGTTGAATAAAAAGTTAACTACGGCACCTATATTGTCGTTGCCTGAAGGGAATGATGATTTTATGATATATTGTGACGCCTCAAAGCAAGGCCTCGGTTGTGTATTAATGCAACGAACGAAGGTAATTGCTTATGCATCCAGACAATTGAAGATTCACGAGCAAAATTATACGACTCACGATTTGGAATTGGGCGCTGTTGTTTTTGCATCAAAGACTTGGAGGCACTACCTATATGGGGTCAAAAGTATTGTATATACCGACCACAAAAGTCTCCAACATATATTTGATCAGAAACAACTGAACATGAGGCAGCGTAGGTGGATTGAGTTGTTGAATGATTACGACTTTGAGATTCATTACCACCCAGAGAAGGCAAATGTGGTAGCCGACACCTTGAGCAAAAAGGACAGGGAACCTATTCTAGTAAAAGCTATGAATATAATTATTCATACTAACCTTACTACTCAAATAAAGGAGGCGCAACAGGGAGTTTTAAAAGAGGGATATTTGAACAATGAAATACCCAAAGGATCGGAGAAACATCTTAATATTCAGGAAGATGGAACCCGGTATAGGGCTAAAAGAATTTGGGTACCAAAATTTGGAGATGTGAGAGAAATGGTACTTAGGGAAGCACATAAAACCAGATATTCAATACATCACGGAGCGGGGAAGATGTACAAAGATCTCAAGAAACACTTTTGGTGGCCGGGTATGAAAGCCGATATTACTAAATACGTAGGAGAATGTTTGACGTGTTCTAAGGTAAAAGCTGAACATCGAAAACCATCAGGTCTACTTCAATAACCTGAAATCCCGGAATGGAAATGGGAAAACATTACCATGGATTTCATTACTAAATTGCCAAGGACTGCAAGTGGTTATGATACTATTTGGGTAATAGTCGATCGTCTCACCAAGTCAGCACACTTTCTACCAATGAGAGAAGATGACAAAATGGAGAAGTTAGCACGACTATACTTGAAGGAAGTCGTCTCTAGACATGAAATACCAGTCTCTATTATCTCTAATGGGGATGACAGATTTGTTTCAAGATCAGTCTCTATTATCTCTGATAGGGATGGCAGATTTGTTTCAAGATTCTGGCAGACGTTGCAACAAGCATTGGGGACTCGTCTAGATATGAGTACTGCCTATCATCCACAAACTTATGGGCAGAGTGAAAGGACGATATAGACACTTGAAGACATACTACGAGCATGTGTTATTGATTTTAGAAACAGTTGGGATCGACATCTACCATTAGCAGAGTTTTCCTACAACAACAGTTACCACTCGAGTATTGAGATGGCACCGTTTGAGGCACTTTATGGTAGAAAGTGCAGGTCTCTGATTTTTTGGAGCGAACTGGGGGATAGATAAATTACGGGTCCGGAGATAATCCAAGAAATTACAAAGAAAATCATTCAAATTCAATAACGGTTGAAAGCCGCCCAAAGTAGACAAAAGAGCTATGCGGACATTAAAAGAAAAGATATAGAATTTGAAATTGGAGAGATGGTCATGCTTAAGGTTTCACCTTGGAAAGGTGTTGTTCGATTTGGTAAAGGGGGGAAACTGAATCCAAGGTACATTGGACCATTCAATATTATAGATCGTGTCGGACCAGTAGCCTACCGACTTGAATTAACTCAACAACTCACCGGCGTACATAATACTTTTCACGTCTCGAATCAGAAGAAATGCTTAACTAAAGCAGATCTCACTATTCCTTTAGACAAAATCTAAATCAATGAAAAACTTCAATTCATTGAAGAACCCATCGAAATAATGGATCGTGAGGTTAAAAGACTTAAGAAAAATAAAATATCAATCGTTAAGGTTCGATGGAATGCTCGTAGGGGACACAAGTTCACCTGTGAATGTGAAGATCAGATGAAGCTGAAATACCCGCACCTATTTCTAGAAGATGCGTCAACACCTTCAACTGTTTAAAATTTCGGGACGAAATTTATTTAACGGGTATGTACTGTAGTGACCCGAAATTTTTTATGATTATATATTAAATAAAAACTATATTTACATGATTAAATGTTTCCAACATGTTAAGCAATCAAACTTGTTAAGACTTGATTAATTGAAACAGATTTTGTATTAACGTTTGACCACCCAGTTTGTCCGATGATTCACGAACGTTATAACTTGTATATGACATGATATTATATATATGAACATATATATATGTTTAATAGATGAAATGATAATTAAGTATCTCATTATGTATATTAACAATGAACTTTATACATAAAACAAGACTACTAACTTAAGAAATTCAAACCGATATCTATACGTAACGATTATCGTTGTAATAACATATTAATATTTATATATCATATTAAGATATATTAATACATCATGTTATCATGATAATGTAACAATTTAACATCTCATTAGATATAATAACAATGGGATTTATTACATTTAACGAAATCGTTAACTTAAAGGTTCCGAAACAACATGTACATGTAACGGCTAACGATGACTTAACGACTCAGTTAAAATGAATATACATTTAGTGTATTAAGATGTGTTAATACACTTTTGAAAGACTTTATAACACATATCAAAATACTTGTACTTAACAAAATTGGTTACAATTACATTCTCATACATTTTCATCAAGAAATCTACTCGTATTCATTTGGTACTCGTACTCGTACAATACCCAGCTTCTAGTTGTATATGCTATTGGTATATACACTCAATGATCAGCTCCTTAGTAGCCTTAATGAGTCATCAAACATGTGGGAACCATTTTTGTAATCTAGTATGAATTATTTAGCAAGATTACAAAAATATTATAAATCATTCATGAATTATTTACAAGAAAACAAACTTACATATCCTTTATATCTAATCCATATACCACGATCCAAAACACATATAAACACCTTCATTCTTCAATTTTCTTCATCTAATTGATCTCTCTCAAGTTCTATCTTCAAGTTCTAAGTGTTCTTCATAAATTCTAAAAGTTCTAGTTTCATAAAATCAAGAATACTTTTAAGTTTGCAAGTCTACTTCCAAGCTTTCTAATCCATTCCAAGCAATCATCTAAGATCAAGAAACCTTTGTTATTTATAGTAGGTTATCTTTCTAATACAAGATAATATTCATATTCAAACTTTGAATCGATTTCTATAACTATAAATATCTTAATTCAAGTGGTAATCTTACTTGAACTTATTTTTGTGTCAAGATTCTACTTCAAGAACTTCCAAGCCATCAAAGATCCTTTGAAGCTCAAGTTATTTGTTCATCATTTCCAGTAGGTTTACCTACTATACTTGAGGTAGTAATGGTGTTCATAACCTTGTTCAATTCATATATATATATATATATATATATATATATATATATATATATATATATATATATATATATATATATATATATATATATATATATATATATATATATATATATATATATATATATATATATATATATATATATATAACTATCTTATTCGAAGATTTTAACTTGTAATCACTAGAACATAGTTTAGTTAATTCTAAACTTGTTCGCAAACAAAGTTAATCCTTCTAACTTAACTTTTAAAATCAAGTAAACACATGTTCTATATCTATATGATATGCTAACTTAATGATTTAAAACCTGAAAACACGAAGAACACCGTAAAACCGGATATACGCCGTCGTAGTAAAACCGGGGGCTATTTTGGGTTGGATAATTAAAAACTATGATAAAATTTGATTTAAAAGTTGTCCTTCTGAGAACATAATATTTCTTATGAACATGAAACTATATCCAAAAATCATGGTTAAACTCAAAGTGAAAGTATGTTTTTCAAAATGGTCATCTAGACGTCGTTCTTTCGACTGAAATGACTATCTCTTATAAAAACGACTTGTAACCTATATTTCCAACTATAAACCTATATGTTTTCTATTTAGATTATTAATATTTGGTTCGATATGAAACCATAGCAATTTGATTCACTCAAAACGGATTTAAAACGAAGAAATTATGGGTAAAACAAAATTGGATATTTTTGCTTGTTTTAGCTACGTGAAAATTTGTAACAAATATATACTAACCATAACTTAACTAACTTATATTGTATTATACATGTATTCTAACATATATTATGTAATCTTGATAGACCATAGACACGTATACAATCTTTTGACATATCATATTGACGTCATCTATGTATATTATTTGGAATAACCATAGACACTCTATATGCGGTAATGCTCGAGTTAGCTATACAGGGTTGAGGTTGATTCCAAAATAATATATATACTTTGAGTTGTGATCAAGTCTGAGACTTGTATACACTGGGTCGTGGATTGATTCAAGAAAATATATTGATTTATGTATTACTAACTGTGGACTACTAATTGTGGACTACTAACGTTGGACTGCTAACTTAACAACTTAAATCGTTAAAACATAATAAAATATATATATATATAGATATATATATATATATATATATATATATATATATATATATATATATATATATATATATATATATATATATATATATATATATATATATATATATATATATATATATATATATATATATATATATATATATTATAGGTTCGTGAATCGACCCGTGGCCAAGTCTTATTTTCCGACGAAGTGAAAATACGTGAAAGTGAGTTATAGTCCCACTTTTAAAATCTATTATTTTTGGGATGAGAATGCATGCAGTTTTTTTAAATGTTTTACAAAATAGACACAAGTAATCGAATTTACATTCTATGTTGAATTATCGAACTGAATATGCCCCTTTTTAGCTTGGTAGCCTAAGAATTGGTGTTTATTATAATTGCCATCAATTGACACGAATCCTAAAGATAGATCTATTTGGCCCAACAAGCCTCATCCGAGTTACGGATGCTTTAGTACTTCGATTTATCATATCCGATGAGAGTCCCGGAATGATGGGGATATTCTATATGCATCCTGTTAAGGTCGGTTACTAGGTGTTCATCATATGAATGATTTTTATGCAGATTGCTTTATGCATGCATGCATGATGTTTATGAGAAATGGAAATATGAAATCTTGTGGTCTATTATTATGATTTGATAAATATATAGGTTAAACCTATAACTCACCAACATTTTTGTTGACGTTTAAAGAATGCTTATTCTCTGATGATTATTAAGAGCTTCCGCTGTTGCATGCTAAATAAAGACAGGAATTGGAGTCTGCATGCTTGTATAATATTGTTTAAAAACTGCATTCGGAGATTTAAATCAATGTGTAATATTATTGTAAACCATTATGTAATGGCCGTGTGTAAAACGTTATATTTTAGATTATCATTACTTGATAATCTACGTTATGCTTTTAAACCTTTATCGATAAAATAAAGGTTATGGTTTGTTTTAAAAATCAAATGCAGTCTTTGAAAAATGTCTCATATAGAGGTCAAAACCTCGCAACGAAATCAATTAATATGAAATGTTTATAATTGATATGAACGGAACATTTCAGTTAGTATCCGAGCGTTGGTCTTAGAGAACCAGAAATTTTCATTAGTGTGTCTAACCGAGTTTGTTAGGATGCATTAGTGAGTCTGGACTTCGACTGTGTTTACTTTAAAAACGATTGCTTAACCCTTTTGTTGGAAACTATATATTTTTACATGTAAATATTATGTGCTATATTAATCTCTTAACGTGTTTGATATTGTGCGATAGATGTCTACCTCTACTACAAATCCTATCGACTCACCTAATAATAATGAAGAGTCGAATGTATATTGGGAAGATTTACAAATTCCGGAAGAAGAAGAAGAAGAAGAAGAAGAAGAAGAGGAACCGGAAGAAGAGGAACCGGAAGAAGAGAAACCGGAAGAAGAGGAACCGGAAGAAGAGGAACCAGAAGAAGAGGAAGTTCCGAAGGAGGAAATGATAAAAATCACAGAAAAACCGTTAAATAAAAGAAAATCTTCAACCAATGGACCAAAACTAAAAATGGTTTGTGGTGTTTCCGCGGAGGAGGAAAAATATTGGGAAGATTACCAATTTTCTGATGAATCGGATCCCGATGTAGATTCTGATGATGTTATAGAAATTACCCAGGCTCAATTTAATAAAGCAAAAGAAAACAATAAGGGAAAAGCCATCAAAATAGAGAAACCTGATCCTAACCCCGATGAACTCTATGTTAACATGAAATACCCTGATGGTATGTACCGTAAACACCCGTATTTCTTAAATTTTAACTATAACCCGGGAACATCTAAGCTACCAGGTTTTTCCAGACCATTTGTGAAAAGGACGGCTCGTATTAGAGGAGCACCATGTATCCCTAGGAAATTAACAAAACGAACCGAGTCCGAGGAAGAAAAAACAAGTGATTCGAAATAAAGAGTTGTAATCATACTGTGTAATATATGTATGATAACGTGCTTGTACTTTTATGCTACATGTAAAATAGCGGTATGGTATGATTGTAAAACATTGTATCAAAAGTTTAAGCGTGAAGTGTTAATGAATTAAGTTTTTCATGATAGAATATTATTTCGATAGTAGTAGTTAATGTTTGCGCTAGCTATTAAGTATGAACTTTAACGGGTAGGTACTACCCGAACTAAAATTATAAAACGCTAATATGAAGAAAAGACTTTTATAAATACGTTCATATTATGCTACGAAATACTATTGACTACTCCTAATATTCTATATCATTAACTTAACTCTTTTGGCTATTTTTGAAGGAAATGGCACCGACTACTCGACAGAACTTGAATATGAGCGAAAAAGATTTTCGTGCATTCCTTGCTGCAAACATAGCCGCAGTACAGGCTGCAATGCAAAACAACAACAATAACTCAGGGTCTAGCACTGGGTTAACTCCACAGGAAACCGTGTAGGATGCTCCTACAAGGCTTTTACTGCCTGTAAACCTCTGGAATTCGATGGAACTGAAGGACCAGTCAGACTAAAACGATGGACCGAGAAGGTCAAATCTGTGTTTTCTATAAGCAAATGTGCTGAAGAAGACAAGGTAAAGTACGCCACACATACCTTCACAGGCACTGTGTTAACCTGGTGGAACACCTATCTCGAACAGGTGGGACAAGATGTTGCTTACGCACTACCATGGTCAGCATTTAAACACTTGATGAATGAGCAGTACCGTCCTAGAAATGAAGTCAATAAGCTTAAGGCAGAGCTTAAAGAACTACGAACGCAAGGATTCGATGTTACCACATACGAACGACTATTCACAGAGTTGTGCCTATTGTGTCCAAGAGTGTTCGAAGATGAAGAAGAGCGTATCGACGCGTTTGTAAAAGGGTTACCAGAAAGGATTCAGGAGGATGTGAGTTCAAACGAGCCCACTTCCATACAAAAGGCAAGTCGATTGGCTCATAAACTCATAAACCAGATTGAGGGGAGAGTTAAAGAGCAGGCGGCCGAGGAGGCCAAAATGAAGAAAGTCAAGAGAAAGTGGGAAGCAAACGGTGACAAGAGTCACCAATACAACAACAACAATCACAACCACAATCGCAACAACTATCCCAACAACCGCAATATCAATTGCAACAACAACTACAACAAACGTCCCAACAACAACAACTACAACAAACGCCCCAATAACAACAACAACCACAACAACAATCCCAACAACAATCTCAATAACAAAAATGGCAACAACAATCAGAAAATTCCATGCTATAGGTGTGGAGGATATCATCCGGGTAAATACTGTGAGGTAGTATGTACCAAATGTAATAGAAAGGGTCATGGTGCGACGAAGTGTGAAGCTTATGGACCAACGACTAAAAGAACAAATAATGCTCACATTACTTGTTTCGGATGCGGGAAGAAGGTTCACTACAAAACTATGTGCCCAAACCAGGAAAATAATAATGGGCAAAGCCATGGAAGAGTTTTCAACATTAATGCGGTTGAAGCGCAGGAAGACCCGGAGCTTGTTACGGGTAGGTTTCGTATTAACGATAAATCTGCTTATGTTTTATTTGATTCGGGTAAGGATAGAAGCTATATGAGTAGAGATTTTTGTGCTAAATTAAGTTGTCCATTGATGCCTTTGGATAATGAATTTTTACTCGAATTAGCAAACGGTAAATTAATTAAAGCAGATAAAATATGTCGGAATCAAGAAATTAAACTAGTTAGCGAAACATTTAAGATTGATTTGATACCAGTAGAGTTAGGGAGTTTTGATGTGATAATCGACATGGACAGGTTGAAAGAGGTGAAACCAGAGATCGTTTGTTACAAAAATGCGATTCGCATTATGCGCAAAAAGAGAAAACCCTTAATGGTGTACGGAGAAAAGAGCAACGTGAAGCTAAATCTTATTAGTAATTTGAAGGCACAAAAGCTAATAAGAAAAGGTTACTATGCTGTTCTAGCACACGTCGAGAAAGTACAAACCGAAGAAAAAAGCATCAATGATTTTCCAGTCGCAAAAGAATTTCCCGATGTATTTCTGAAAGAATTACCGGGACTACCTCCACACCGATCCGTTGAATTTCAAATAGACCTGGTACCAGGAGCTTCACCAATAGCTCGGGCTCCATACAGACTCACACCCAGTGAAATGAAGGAACTCCAGAGCCAATTACAGGAACTTTTAGAGCGTGGTTTCATTCGACCAAGCACATCACCGTGGGGAGCTCCTGTTTTGTTTGTTAAAAAGAAAGATGGTACATTCAGATTCGGTATCGATTATCGAGAGTTGAACAAGCTTACCAATAAGAACCGCTATCTACTATAGAGAATCGACGACTTATTTGATCAACTACAAGGTTCGTCTATTTATTCGAAGATTGATTTACGTTCGGGTTATCATCAAATGCGGGTGAAGGAGGATGATATTCCAAAGACTACTTTTAGGACGCGTTACGGTCATTACGAGATTATGGTTATGCCGTTTGGTTTGACTAACGCACCAGCTATGTTCATGGACCTCATGAATCGAGTGTGTGGACCATATCTTGACAAGTTTGTCATTGTTTTCATCGATGACACACTTATTTACTTAAAGAATGATCAAGATCACGGTGAACATTTGAGAGAAGTGCTAGAATTGTTAAGGAAGAAAAAATTGTACGCTAAATTTTCAAATTGTGCATTTTGGTTGAAAGAAGTTCAATTCCTCGGTCACGTAGTAAACAAAGAAGGTATTCAGGTTGATCCGCCAAAGATTGAAACCGTTGAAAACTGGGAAACCCAGAAAACTCTGAAGCATATACGTCAATTTTTAGGATTGGCTGGTTACTACAGAAGATTCATCCAATATTTTTTCAAAATAGCAAAACCCTTGACTGCATTAACGCATAAAGGGAAGAAATTTGAATGGAAGGATGAGTAAGAGAAAGCGTTTCAATTGTTGAAGAAAAAGTTAACTACGGCACCTATATTGTCATTGCCTGAAGGGAATGATGATTTTGTGATATATTGTGATGCCTCAAAGCAAGGCCTTGGTTGTGTATTAATGCAACGAAAGAAGGTAATTGCTTATGCGTCCAGACAATTGAAGATTCACGAGCAAAATTATACGACTCACGATTTGGAATTGGGCGCTGTTGTTTTTGCATCAAAGACTTTGAGGCACTACCTATATGGGGTCAAAAGTATTATATATACCGACCACAAAAGTCTCCAACATATATTTGATTAGAAACAACTGAACATGAAGCAGCGTAGGTGGATTGAGTTGTTGAATGATTACAACTTTGAGATTCGTTACCACTCGGGGAAGGCAAATGTGGTAGCCGACGCCTTGAGTAGAAAGGACAGGGAACCTCTTCGAGTAAAAGCTATGAATATACGGGCTTTCACACACCTCAGTCAGAGAATTTGAACTGCTTTAGTACTTCGATTTTTCTCTACAGACGAGTGGTTCTGTTTTTGGGATATTCTAGATGCATTTTGTTAATGTCGGTTACCAGGTGTTCAAACATATGAATGATTTTTATACCGATGGCTATTTATGAGAAAGGAAATCTTGTGGCCTATTATTACGATTTGATATATATATATGTTAAACCTATAACTCACCAACATTTTTGTTGACGTTTAAAGCATGTTTATTCTCAGGTGATTATTAGGAGCTTCCGCTGTTGTATGCTAAATTAAGAACAAGATTTGGAGTCAGCATTCTTGTATAATATTATTTAAAAACTGCATTCGAGAACTTACTTTGTTGTAACATATTACTATTGTAAACCATTATGTAATGGTCGTGTGTAAGCGTGATATTTTAGATTATCATTACTTGATAATCTAAGTTATGTCCTTTAAATATTTGTCGATAAAATAAAGGTTATGGTTTGTTTCAAAAACGAATGCAGTCTTTGAAAAATGTCTCATATAGAGGTCAAAACCTCGCAACGAAACCAATTAATATGAAACGTTTATAATCAATATGAACGGGACATTTCAGTTGGTATCCGAGCATTGGTCTTAGAGAACCATAAATTTTCATTAGTGTGTCTAACCGAGTTTGTTAGGATGCATTAGTGAGTCTGGACTTCGACCGTGTTTACTTTAAAAACGATTGCTTAACACTTTTGTTGGAAACTATATATTTTTACATGTAAATATTATGTGATATATTAATCTCTTAACGTGCTTGCTATTGTATGGTAGATGTCTACTGATGTCATGCGAGGTGTATACGAAATAGTTATATTTTTATTGCGAAATACTATTAAATACGATACAATTTTACACAAGTTATTTATTTATTTATAGAGTGGATATACCTAAACCTTGCTACAACACTATAGGCAGTGTACCTAATCGTAAAGTAGTGTAGTTTTTAGTAAGTCCGGTTCGTTTCACAGGGAGCTAGCCAAGTTTAACGCTATATTATTAAGCTATATTTGTATATATATGTATATATATATATATATATATATATATATATATATATATATATATATATATATATATATATATATATATATATATAAGTAGTATTATTATTATAAAAAGGGGGTTTTTACCGTTTAGTGACTGGTTTGTTGATTTTATGTCTTAAGTCACAATTAAAACCTAATGTAAAATATTAAAAATAAATATAACTTAATTTAAAGCGTAAAGTAAATGACGATAATTAAAATGCGATAAATTAAAGTGCGATAAATAAAATGACGGTAAATAAAATTACGATATTTAAAAGTACGATAATTAAAAGTACGATGAGATATAAAATAAAGGAATTATGTTTACTTAAACTTCCGTAATCATGATTTTCGACGTGTTGATTTTAATTTATTACCATGGGTTAATTGTCCTTTGTCCTGGATTATTCGATATGTCCATCTGGTTTTTGTCCATAACAGTCCATCAGTCATAAATATAAAGTGCGAGTGTCCTCGTCAAATTATCCTTATACCTGAAGTCAAATATTCCAACTAATTGGGGACTTAAACTGTAACAAGGTCTTAATACTTTGTTTAATAATTACACAAGGATATCGACTGCGTGTAACCCAAGGTTTTAATACTTTGTTAACAATTATGCCAAGTGTCCTTGTACATAATCCACCCCTGTTTTAATGAATCCATTGACTATTAATCCATTCCCGTGTCCGGTTCAATGAACGATTATTAGTACTTATAAATATCCCGCCCATCATGTCCGATCGAGTGTATGTGGTTATTTATAATTACCTCAAATTGTAAATCTATATATTAAATTAACGAATTATCATTCAGTTAAACAAATATAAAGCCCATTAATAGCCCATAGTCTAATTTCCACAAGTGTCGGTCTTTTGTCCAAACCCCAATTATGGTACAAAGCCCAATAACCCCGTCTTTAATATTTAGTCCAATATCATGATTACTTCGGCTTAAATAAGCATAATAATAATTTAGCTACGAGACATTAATTTAAAAAGGTTGAACATAACTTACAATGAGTATTAATAGCGTAGCGTTACACGGACAGAATTTCGACTTACAAACTTAAAACATTCACCACTATAACCTTATTATTATTAACTTAAAATTAAAATTAAAATATAAATATAAATATATATTGAAGAGAGTGAGAGATAGATAATATATGGTGTGTATAAAACATCGAGCAAACTGCCTTTTTATAGAACCTGTCCAGCTACATTGAGCCATGCGATCGCATGGGTTTAAGGCTACCAGGCCATGCGATCGCATGGCAGCCATATCCTGGTCACATTGCATTTTAAACGTGGGTTGCTCGTATTTATTTAATATATAATATAATATATATAATTTTATATAATTATATATATTATATTATATTCTTGTGCATCGTTGACTTGTAATTTTAGGTCCGTTGCGTCGCGCGTTGATAGTTGGTTCCTGTCTCGATTCCGGATTATCAAACATCCTTGCGTACAATTTAATATCTTGTACTTTGCGTTTTGCGGCTTGTACTCTTGTAACTTTTAGACGTTTCTCATCAATAAATTGAACCACTTGGATTGTATTTTGTACTTTTTAGCTTTTTGATCATTTGCGTCTTCAATTCGTCGAATTTTAGACGTTTCTCATCAATAAATTGAACCACTTGGATTGTATTTTGTACTTATTAGCTTTTTAGTCATTTGCGTCTTCAATTCGTCGAATCTGTCTTTTGTCTTCACCTTTTATTATTTAAACGAATATCACCTGTAAATAGAACAATTGCAACCAAAAGCTTGTCTTTTTGAAGGATAATGCTATGAAATATGTGTTCGTTTTTAGCATTATCAAATATTTTCACACTTTAACATTGCTTGTCCTCAAGCAATATAGAACTTGAATATAACTTTACTAGAATCACTTCTTTATTCTTCACACTTTGTACATCAGTGGTTTTAATACGGCGGTATTAACAATGGTAGTAACGATGTGGTTTACAGTCCCACATGACTATAAAAATTTAGATCTTTTAGGAAATTGGATCTTTTTGAAAACTTATGATCTTCTGAAAATTCAATCTAGCTTTTATCCTAGATAAGTTTTTCAGAATAACCCTTCACCGGTGTTTGTAAAATGTTTTTGTGGATTTTGTGGGTTTCAGATTTGAAAATTTTAGCTTAAAACTTGCGGTTTTGTGTCACCCACTTGCTAACCTTGTATTAGGAAAGCAACACGTCCAGTTTACTTGCTCCGTATATTACCTTTCGGTAAACTACCGTCCGGTTGTAAAGGAAAGCGTTGAACAAACAACAGTTAAGGCAATGTCCCGTGACATGCTTTTGATTATGGTCTATAACATGTCGGATGCAATTACTATCCTTTGTAGGAGCAATAGTAAAGATCACCCTATAGTTTTTCGGTCTGGCACAAGGTCCTGTCTTCGACCATGCTATGCAACCTGATAATGCTAAAAACGAACATATATTTCATAGCATTATCCCTCAAGAAAGACAAGATTTTAGTTGCAACTGTTCTATTTACAAGTGATATTCGTTTAAATAATAAAAGGTGAAGACAAAAGACAGATTCGACGAATTGAAGACGCAAACGACCAAAAAGCTCAAAAGTACAAAGTACAATCAAAGAGGTTCCAATTAGTGATAAGAAACGTCTCAAAATTACAAGAGTACAAGAAGCAAAACGCAAAGTACAAGATATTAAATTATACGCAAGGACGTTCAAAAATCCGGAATCGGGACCAGAGTCAACTCTCAACGCTCGACGCAACGGACTAAAAATTACAAGTCAACTATGCACATGAATATAATATAATATATAATTAATTCTTAAAATTAATATATATATATATTATATTATATTATAAAAACCGTCGGCAGAAGAAAACAACAACATGTGAGCCTCCCCAGCTGGCCATGCGATCGCATGACCTGCAGGAGCAAAACTCATGCGATCGCATGAGCCCCTTTTCCAGCCCACATTGCCTATAAAACTCGCGTTTTTGGTGAACATCAAACACATCTTTTTCTCCTCATTCATCATACGATATATATATATATATATATATATATATATATATATATATATATATATATATATATATATATATATATATATATATATATATATATATATTATATTTTAATTTTAATTTTATTTTTAATTCTAATAATAAGGGTATGTTAGCGAATGTTGTAAGGGTGTAAGTCGAAATTCTATCCGTGTAACGCTACGCTATTTTTAATCATTTTAAGTTATGTTCAACCTTTTTACATTAATGTCTCGTAGCTAAGTTATTATTATGCTTATTTAATATCGAAGTAATCATGATGTTTGGCTAAAATACTAAAATTGGGTAATTGGGCTTTGTACCATAATTGGGGTTTGGACAAAAGAACGACACTTGTGGAAATTAGACTATGTGCTATTAATGGGCTTTATATTTGTTTAACTAAATGATAGTTTGTTAATTTTAATATAAAGATTTACAATTGGACGTCCCTATAAATAACCATATACACTCGATCGGACACGATGGGCGGGATATTTATATGTACGAATAATCGTTCATTTAACCGGACACGGGAATGGATTAATAATCTATGGAATTATTAAAACAGGGGTGAAATTATGTACAAGGACACTTGTCATAATTGATAACAAAGTATTAAAACCTTGGGTTACACGCATTCGATAACCTGGTGTAATTATTAAACAAAGTATTAAAACCTTGTTACAGTTTAAGTCCCTAATTAATTGGAATATTTGACTTCGGGTATAAGGATAATTTGACGAGGACACACTTTATATTTATGACTGATGGACTGTTATGGACAAAAACCAGACGGACATATTAAATAATCCAGGACAAAGGACAATTAACCCATGGGCATAAAACTAAAATCAACGCGTCAAACATCATGATTACGGAAGTTTAAATAAGCATAATTCCTTTATTTTCATATTTAATTGCACTTCTAATTATCACATTTTTATTTATTGTCATTGTATTTAATTGCACTTTTAATTATCGCACTTTTTAATTATCCCAATTTTATTTCATCGCACTTTTATTTATTGCAATTTCATTATCGTTATTTATTTTACGCTTTAAATTAAGTCTTTTATTTATTTAATATTTTACATTAGGTTTTAACTGCGACTAAAGTTTTAAAAATAGAAAAACCGGTCATTAAACGGTAAAAACCCCCTTTTATAATAATAATATTACTTATATATATATTTGTAATTTTATAAATTAAAACTAATATAGCGTTAAGCTTTGTTTAAAAGATTTCCCTGTGGAACGAACCGGACATACTAAAAACTACACTACTGTACGATTAGGTACACTGCCTATAAGTGTTGTAGCAAGGTTTAGGTATATCCATTCTATAAATAAATAAATATCTTGTGTAAAATTGTATCGTATTTAATAGTTTTTTTCGTAGTAAAATATAAGCTATTTCATATACACCTCTACGCACATCACAACCACCGTTCTTACGGTTGACACCCGATTTGGTTCAGGTGACCTAATGAATTCCGGTGAATTCTTAGGATTTTACGTTCAATGGTAATGAACGCATTGAAAATAGGGTTTTCAGAAAATAAATCGGTTTGTAATTTGATCAAAATATTTTCTCGTCCAAGCTCGAGTTTAGATATCATCGAATTCCATGAGTTTGAATTCTCAATCTTTAAGTTCAATCTCAAGGATTGAGTAATATCAGGCTTAAAAGCTGATTTTTGATCTTTAAGGAGATTATCCTTTCTGGGGATTTGATTCATTAGTCTTATAAGCTAATTTGCACGGTGTCCCCCATTGTACGAGACAGATCCTCTCATAGTTAGGATAAGTCTGACCACTTGGCGACCCTGTTTGATGCTGAGGTCCGTTGATTTTCAGCTAATTTTTGAGAAAACTTTTCGAGGTTTTTCGTAGACTCTACAACTGGTCTGGACGACAACTTCCTGACCTAAATTAAGAAGCGCGTGTCTTTTTCTTGGAAGATTTTACTCTACAACTGTTGTGTACATGTGATAAAATACATACAATACAAATATAAACATGCAAGGTAATTTGAAATGGGACTTAATATCCCACTTTCAAATTACAAAAATGAAATATTAGTATACAATAATAAAAATACATTACATAAAAATATCAAAATGTTATATATTTAACATAAATAGATAAAAATAATAAAAGATAAGACATCACCAATGGAACACTATTGATTTGGATAGGGATTCCAATTCATATCGTTGTTCGAGTTCCATGGTTGGTGATAGGTGTTCTGGTAGGCTTGGTTGGGGTCGTACAGTTCATAGGGTGGTCACATGTCGGGCTGATGTGGTGGATAGTAAGTAGGTTGAGTCGGGATGTAGTTATTTGGTACCTTATATGATAGCTGGCTCATGATTTGGTGCTGATGAACTTGCCAGCTATCGTGTTGGCATCGCCTGAAAGTCTCATACTCATTCGCGACTTGCCACTGCTCATACCGACGATGCCTATCCTCATTAGTCATTTCTACCTCATATATACGCTGGAAAACGTCAGTAGCACTATCCCTAATGACATCCCTAATGTCATCTGCTTCCTCCATCTCATCATCCAAACCCCTCTCTACCTGTGGATGGCAGCCCTGATATGGTATTGCTGATTGCATCTCCTACTCAATACCTTTGCACCTTGATAGAATTGCAAACCTATAGTCTCGTCTTGTTCCCTAACCACCATCATAAGACCCCCTTGTTCCCTATCTACACCTAAATACTCTCCAATGAGAGTAACAAAAATACCTCCTCCTATTATTCCCCCTTCATGTATACCTTCCACCATTTTGGACAGATAAAAACCAACACAGTAGGGGATATTAATAAAGCTTCTTGTGTCTAAAATGCACTTAAGGTAAAATAAATCGTGTAGGGTCATTTTTTCCTTGTTATTACTGCTTTGGGTAATCGAGTTTGCTAAGAATCTATGTATTATACGAAGCTCGGCTTTATTAATATCTAAATAGGAGTCTCTTCCTCCCCGCGTAAACACATTAAAATTTGACATACGCCTCCAGATGGCGTTAGCATCAAAATTTCTATCTACCCTCTCACCATGATAAATCAAATTTGTACAATCAGGTGATAGTAATTCAACAGGAGTGTAAATCTGTAAAGCCCTAGCCATGTCCAACATGAACATCCGGTACATCCTACGGCCAAGTAAAAATCTAAGAAAACTCTTATCGTCTAACTTATCTACATCCTTATTAAAAGCTATAGTACTCATTTGTAGAGACCCGTCCTAATCCATCCGGATGAAGTCCATATAGATTATAAATGATTCACAACAGTTGATTACATCGCGAGGTACTTGACCTCTATATGATACATTTTACAAACATTGCATTCGTTTTTGAAAAGTCAATCTTTCATTACATCGAAAGTTGACGGCATGCATACCATTTCATTATATATCTAACTATAATTGACTTAACAATAATCTTGATGAATTCAACGACTCGAATGTAACGTCTTTTGAAATATGTCATAATTGACTCCAAATAATATCTTTAAAATGAGCAATTGCACAGCGGCAGATTTCTTTCGTACCTGAGAATAAACATGCTTTAAAATGTCAACCAAAAGGTTAGTGAGTTCATTAATTTAACATAAATAATCATTTCCATCATTTTAATAGACCACAAGATTTTCATTTTTCATTTCTCATAAATATACGTCCCATGCAGTGAGACAAAATATCATTCATATGGATTGAACACCTGGTAACCGACATTAACAAGATGCATATAAAAATATTCCCATCATTCCAGGACACCCTTCGAATATGATATAAATTTTGAAGTACTAAAGCATCTGGTACTTTGGATGGGGTTTGTTAGGCCCAATAGATCTATCTTTAGGATTCGCGTCAATTAGGGTGTCTGTTCCCTAATTCTTAGATTACCAGACTTAATAAAAAGGGGCATATTCGATTTCGATAATTCAACCATATAATGTAGTTTCAATTACTTGTGTCTATTTCGTAAAACAGTTATAAAAATAGTGCATGTATTCTCAGTTCCAAAAATATATATTGCAAAAGCATTTAAAAAGGGAGCAAATGAAACTCACAGTACTGTATTTTGTAGTAAAAAATACATATGACGACATTGAACAACTGAACAATGCAGGGTTGGCCTCGGATTCACGAACCTATATCATTCATATATATATTAATACATATACCTGTTTTCGAACGATTATATATATTATTTATTATTGAAATAATGTTTTATATTATTAATTTATATATTTCATTGTTACTATATAAAAATATAACGTTAGTTATGTTATATGTATCAAATATTTTATATATATATAATACATCTGTTTGTTAAAATAGTAATTATAATAATACTAAAATAACATTAGTAGTGATTAAATTAGTGATGATGATAATACTAATATTAATAATAATGATAATAGTATTAATGATTTTTATTAATAATAATATTAATGATAGTTTTAATAATAAATCTCATAATAGCGATAATATCAGTAGTTTTTAATAATTTAAATAATTTAAATAATTTAATAATAATGATAATGAAACTTATACTTTTTGATAATAATACTAACATAATGGTTTTAATCATAATGGTACTACTAATATCAATCTTAATGATAATACTAATAATGGTAACAACACTGAGTAATAATAACTATAAAGATAATAATGTTATGGGTAATGATAGTTATGATATTGTCTTTATTGCTTACATAAATATTATTCATAATAATATAACTAATAGTACTTATAAATGCAACTATGATAATAATAATAATAATAATAACAATAGTTATAATGATAATAATTATAATAATGATAATAATAATAATAATAATAATAATAATAATAATAATAATAATAATAATAATAATAACAATAATAACAATAACAATAATAATAATAATAATAATAATAATAATAATAATAATAATAATAATAATAATAATAATAATAATAATAATAATAATAATAATAATACTAACAATAACAATAATTATAATACTTAATAATAACAATGATATTAATAATAATGAATTTTAAAAAATAAAAGCTTCCTTGTAAACTAGCTCGCAAAAAGAATTGCCCAGAACGGGACTCGAACCCCCGACCTCTCGCATACCCGAATCCCTTCTTAACCAACGAACCAGTGTTGCTTTTCTTATTTAAACCCAATTCCATTTATATATAACCCGTACATTTAATTATACGTTTTTCTTCCTCTTCTTCATTCTCAGGATTTATCAAAATAGTAATCCAAACATAATACAATTTGAAGTGTTATTTTAAAAGGCTAAAATGGAACAGAATCCAGTCGTTGTGATTGTTTGATTTAAATAAAAAAAATCAATCAGACCATGAAGATACGCGATGAACAAGAACTACTCACATGGTGATTTTGAATTTAAAAACGTTTTAGCTCATAAATCCTATATGAAAAAGGTTATAAATCCTTATTATAAACTTCCTCAATCCTCAATTTCTTCAAAAACTCAAAATCGAATTCGAATTTTTGCCAAGAAAAATATGTTTGACTTTTAAAAATATAACTTTGACTCTTGAATTCAATTCAATTCGGTGAATTGGAACCTGAAATTTTGCAAGTAGCTTGAGTGAAATAATCCTAACAACTCTACATTTACACATTTTGAAATTAAATACGAATTTGAGGTTTCAATTTAATGAGACAGAACAGGGTACGGGTTATGTGTTCTTCATTTTCTTCTGTTTAAAAAAAATCGAATTTGAGGCAGAGGTTAGTAGTAATTGTTGATGAGTTGAATGGTTTTTATCATGGCTTTGAAAAAATCATTTGTTTTGTAGCATACTTGTGTTGACAGGATCTCTCAGGTAATTAAAGAAGAAAAAGAAAGAAAAAAAATATAAAAAGAAATATATGTACAGATGATATCGATATCTAACTGATTTGGTATGAATTTTCAACAACTACAGGATTAAAACAAAACCCTTAATAGATGACAGTCAGTTGAAATTGGATTGGGAATCTATTTCGTATGATTTCCTTTACTTTTAATTATCTTAATATTAAATAATAATAATAATAATAATAATAAAACTAATTTTAATAATTAATAATAATAATTATTATAATAATAATAAGAGTAATAATAATAATTTACAATAATAATAATTTTGGTGAATTTGATAATAATAATATTATTAATAATAAAAATGATAAAATGTATTATTTTTTAATGATAATAATGATCATATTTCTAATTGCAAATATATAGATAAAAATAATAACAATAATAATAGAATTAATTATATCATTAATAATAATATCAAATAATAAAGTGTAATAGAAAATAATGATAATACTATATTAATTAGCAAATATGAAAGTAATAATAATTTTACTAATACAATTATATTTTCAACTTGTAATTTACATATATTAATATTACATTTTTATTAATTATGTAATATTTAATAATTATATAATATATATTATATATATACATAATACTCATACATTTTAAATAATATACATATAGTAATGGTTATATACTTTCAAACTACTATGTATAATTATGTTTTATATCGAGACAAATAATCTCGCAGTATAACATTTACTATTTTGTTAATATGGACAAATTATATACATTCAAATTACTTCTCTATTTTTAAATAACAGTTTTAAATAACATGTTTAAGTTCTCTTTCGAAATAACCAAATCACATAATACTTCATTAATATATTTAATTTATAATATTTAATTATTTACATGTATAGTTATTTATATCTACATTTCTATTTACGATTTAAGGTTCGTGAATCGTCGGGAATAGTCAAAGGTTAAATGAATGTATGAACACAGTTTAAACTTTTTGAGATTCAACTTAGCAAACCTTACTTATCGTGTCGGAATAATATAAAGATTAAGTTTAAATTTGGTCGAAAATTTTCGGGTCATCACAGTACCTACCCGTTAAAGAAATTTTGTCCCGAAATTTGAGTGAGGTGGTCATGGTTAACAATAAAAATGTTTTCATGACGAATATGAGTTGATAAATAGAGTTTTATTATCATTGAGTAATATGGATAAAATGATTCGATTAATCGAAGCGTATGAATGAAGTGATCACAAAAGATCGAGATGAAGAAATGGAGATTTTCCATAACTTTTGACGTAGTCGTGATTGAATTTAGAAAATAAGGTGCGTCTTAAATTTTGACGTAGAGGGTTGAATTCCGGAATTCAAGGGATTTTAAAGATAATATTCGAAATCTAAAAGATTTGATTCTTCGGCGAGTAAGGAAATTAAGATCTCTATAATTAAATACGGTGATCTGCCTCGATTACTCTGTCTGATATTTCCATTATAAATTAAACTCTTCCATTCCATTATTCTCACCATTCCTATATTTTCTTTCTTAATTCATACATTCAAAAGATTATGAAAATGCTTAATCCAGTTCTGATCCTTGTCCTTATCCTAACTATTGCAACAATCATTCTCCTTTTCCAACTTCCACCGGAGAAATCTGTTTTCTTTTACTTCGCCCTTGGGGTTATAGTGTTTTTAATTCTCCCGTGTCTTTATGTTGCGATAAACATTGATACACACGGTCTATAATTTCCGTATTGTTATTAGGCTTTATATCTCCCCTTATATTTCAATGTCCCTATTTCTGTTTCCTATAATCATTGTTATCCACAGTTAATACTCCCTCATATTTGCTGCGATTTATACTCCACTTTCTATTTCAGAGCTTTTTCCTTTCGTTTCTTCTTCTTCTTGCGATTGGGCATCTCTTGTAATGGTCCAGAATTTGTAGATATAGAGTTTCGAATGATTATAATGTTCTAAGCAGGAAGGAACGTGATAGCACGATTTGATTTTTAAATTTATCAACATCACGGAAGATAGAACCATTAAGAATACATTTTCTTGATTTGTTCAGGAGTTAAGTAGAATGAAAGAGTTATGTAACATGGCACATGATGACGTTATGATCTGTGAATCATCACGTCCCATTAGAAACTCAGCATGACTTAATGTAATATAATCACGTTGATCAAGTGTCATTATATTATACTAATTCATTCATCAGTTCCCAACATTACTTCAATAACATTCATATTTTAAGCTCGAAAGTTTACAGAATATAGAAACTAACAGTTTCTATATGATGTAATACTGATAGCACGAAGAGATTAATGATTTCAGAAAAGAATAATTATGAAAATATCTTCAGAAATATGGAGGATATTTATAATGAAAGATACGATGATATCTTGGAATTTCTAATATCGAAGGATGATGAAGAAGATTTGTCCACAAGGTTTTGAGTCAAGAGCAAGGTATTCTCTAAAGATTTCATCAGAAATAGAATCATCTGGATTCTTTATGTAGAAGTTTAGTCCTTGTGATTTGTTCAGAGTGTCCTTCATGGTTTGCTTAATCCGTTTTCCAGTTCTAACTTTTCTGAGCTTTGCTAACATAATATTCTTTATTATTAACTTTTGGCTGTTGAGATCATTTACAGTTTTTATTGCTTCATTCAACTTTTCAAAATTTGGAGCATTAATTCGCAGACTGGTTGCTTTTCAGAATTTCAGAACGAAAGATCATAATTCTAAGAGATAAAGGTTATATGTATACATATAACTGTTGACGTGGAAACGTTGCAAGCCTCACAATACAGATTTGCTGATTCTCGATAATTGGTCTGACAATTCTTGTTACAAGATGTGGATGAGTACATGATGAGACTTCGATAGATAAATATAGTAATTTGTCGGAGAGATTTAAGCCAAGGAGCAACGAAGTTGCTGGTACATCTGCTGATAATATGGTGGAATATAAAAGGTTCCCTGGTAACAATAAAAGAGCACGCATATATATCAAGGTTATAATAAGGTTGTTTCGAACGAAAAGTCGAAGTTGACTTGCTGAAGCTGTGACAAGATTTGCTACTTTGAAAGGGATTACCAAGTTATTTTGGGTAATAATAACACTAAGGAATTAGCACAGCTACGCGTTAAACGTTTACTCAGTTGCCGAGAGTTTCTCAGGTGCATAACTATATGCATAAATCTTTCCTTCCGTGGATGAAGTCCGGTTGATTCATCCTATCGATTGTGGTGTTTTCAAGAATCATGAAAGGTTTGAACGCAGATTGTAATCGTCAAGATACAAATGAGGTTTTAGATGAAATCAAGTGGCAAACTTGAAGAAATGTTTAGTTTCATATGTTGTAAACAATATTTTAATTCTTTTTAATTGTCCAATACTAGTAGTCCACAGTCGATAGTCTACAGTTAACAGTCCAATAATTCATATATAATTTAATATATAATATTTGAATTAATTTATACGTATCGTGACCCGTGTACATGTCTCAGACTCGATCACAACTCAAACTATATATATTATTGTAGAATCAACCTCAACCCTGTATAGAGAACTCAATCATTACTGCATATAGAGTGTCTATGGTTATTCCAAATAATATATATATATGCGTCGATATGATATGTCAAAACCTTGTATACGTGTCCCGATATTTAAAGTGCGTAAAATAAATACAGAAATTAAATGACGATAAATAAAATGCGTAAAGTAAATAACAGAAATTAAATGACGATAAATAAAATTGCGAGAATATAAATTGCGATAAATAAACTGCGATAAATAAATTGCGATAATATAAAATGTGATACAGAATTAACAGTTAGCTAGGAACAGTTAGCTAGGATCTTGTTAGCGTGAATTCTTAACAAGATTCCTCATAGTTAATTTGTCTGTTTCTAACAAATTTTATTTTGTCAAATGTTTTCTTCATTATGCCACTTGTTGGATTCTGATAGGTCAAAATCCAAATATGAAATTGAATGAAAATGGTTATTCTACGGTGAACGGATACGTATATCTGTAGATGTAAGTAGGATAGTAAATGACTGTTGAATCAGATTCGAAGAGCGTACAATGTAACTTATTAATGTGACATCTAAATATTCCTCGGGTATTACCTACCCGTTAAAATATTTTCACCATTAACCGTTTGTGCGAAAGAATTTTTTATTATAATCTTTATGAAAATATACCTACATATATATTTTCTGTAAATGTAATCATGGATTTAATGAATTAATATAGTATTAAACTCATTTGGTTTACCGTTAAAACTAGAATACATAATCTCTTTAACATTAAGATTACATAATCGCCATGAAGAATGAAGATAATTGTTGTAGAACGATACGTAGAACGATGATTATGCTCGTGGTACATAATGAGATGTTGAGGTGTGAGATGTTGAACTTGGGTTATTGGTGGTACTGGTATAGATATTGGTGATACTGTTGGTGCCGGTGATGTTGTTGAAGCTGGTACGTTTTGCACTATATTTTCCAAGGCTACAACTGGGGCGCGAAGCTCGTTGACTTCTTCTATTATACCGGGATGATTGTCGGTTCGGACGAGTGGATGAATAAGATTTAGAATTTTAGATAGAATATAATCGTGGTGAATTATTCGGGAAATGAGGGTGGAAATGGTGTTTCGAACTAGTTCACTGGTAAATGCTTCGGGTTCTTCGTCAAGAGGTGAATTCGGTTAGTGGAAGGGATCGCCTTCTTCGCGTCTCCATTGATTAAGTCAACTACGAACCCATCAGATGAATTGGGGATAGCTGATTGATTGATTCATTCTGGTGACACCGCTTTCGAAGCTTAGGTGAATATCCATGTCGGAATAGCTGTCGAGATAACTATCGGGATAGCTATCGAAATCCGAGGGACTCGAACTGGTTGAGGGATTCATCTCGTACGATCAGATGAAGGATTTTCGATAAGAAATAGATTATAGGATGTAGATTAGTACCCTACAATACATAATTTACATATGCATATATAATACCAAAATCCCATACGTTACGGGGGAATCTACAGAAAATGTCAGGCAAAGTTTACAATAACAGATACGTTAAGATATGAATTAGCAGATATGCTAAGATATGAATTTTGTCTATACACTAATCATGCAATCAATACAATAAGATGTGTCTAGACTAAGGATGATAAGCAAGTGATTCTCTAAGAATGATAAGCAGGTAATTTTCGACACGAAATGATAAGCAAAACTTTTGACATGCAGACACGGTCGAAGTCCAGACTCACTAATGCATCCTAACGACTTCTCAGTCAGACACACTAATGCAGACCTAGTTCACTAAGACCACCACTCTGATACCAACTGTAGAGACCCGTCCTAATCCATCCGGACGAAGTCCATATCGATTATAAACGATTCACAATAGTTGATTACATTGCAAGGTACTTGACCTCTATATGATACATTTTACCAACATGGCATTCGTTTTTGAAAAGTCAATCTTTCATTACATCGAAAGTTGACAGCATCATACCATTTCATAATATATCTAACTATAATTGACTTAACAATAATCTTGATGAATTGAATGACTCGAATGCAACGTCTTTTGAAATATGTCATAAATGACTCCAAATAATATCTTTAAAATGAGCAATTGCACAGCGAAACATTTCTTTCGTACCTGAGAATAAACATGCTTTAAAGTGTCAACCAAAAGGTTGGTGAGTTCATTAGTTTAACATAAATAATCATCTCCATCATTTTAATAGACCACAAGATTTTCATTTTTCAGTTCTCATAAATATACGTCTCATGCAGAGAGACAAAATATCATTCATATGGATTGAACACCTGGTAACCGACATTAACAAGATGCATATAAGAATATCCCCATCATTCAGGGACACCCTTCGGATATGATATAAATTTCGAAGTACTAAAGCATCCGGTACTTTGGATAGGGTTTGTTAGGCCCAATAGATCTATCTTTAGGATTCGTGTCAATTAGGGTGTCTGTTCCCTAATTCTTAGATTACCAGACTTAATAAAAAGGTGCATATTCCATTTCGATAATTCAACCATATAATGTAGTTTCAATTACTTGTGTCTATTTCGTAAAACAGTTATAAAAATAGCGCATGTATTCTCAGTCCCAAAAATATATATTGCAAAAGCATTTAAAAAGGGAGCAAATGAAACTCACAGTACTGTATTTTGTAGTAAAAAATACATATGACGACATTGAACAACTGAACAATGCAGGGTTGGCCTCGGATTCACGAACCTATATCATTCATATATATATTAATACATATACCTGTTTTTGAACGATTATATATATTATTTATTATTGATATAATTTTTATATTATTAATTTATATATTTCATTGTTACTATATAAATATATAACGTTAGTTATGTTATATGTATCAAATATTTTATATGTATATAATACATCTGTTTGTTAAAATAGTAATTATAATAATACTAAAATAACATTAGTAGTGATTAAATTAGTGATGATGATAATACTAATATTAATAATAATGATAATAGTATTAATGATTTTTATTAATAATAATAATATTAATGATAGTTTTAATAATAAATCTCATAATAGCGATAATATCAGTAGTTTTTAATAATTTAAATAATTTAATAATAATGATAATGAAACTTATACTTTTTGATAATAATACTAACATAGGGGTTTTAATCATAATGGTACTACTAATATCAATCTTAATGATAATACTAATAATGGTAACAATACTGAGTAATAATAACTATAAAGATAATAATGTTACGGGTAATGATAGTTATGATATTGTCTTTATTGCTTACATAAATATTATTCATAATAATATAACTAATAGTACTTATAAATGCAACTATGATAATAATAATAATAACAATAGTTATAATGATAATGATAATAATTATAATAATGATAATAATAATAATAATAATAATAATAATAATAATAATAATAATAATAATAATAATAATAATAATAATAACACTCAATAATAATAATACTAACAATAACAATAATTATAATACTTAATAATAACAATGATATTAATAATAATGAATTTTAAAAAATAAAAGCTACCTTGTAAACTAGCTCACAAAAAGAATTACCCAGAACGGGACTCGGACCCCTGACCTCTCGCATACTCGAATCCCTTCTTAACCAACGAACCAGTGTTGCTTTTCTTATTTAAACCCAATCCCATTTATATATAACCCGTACATTTAATTATACGTTTTTCTTCCTCTTCTTCATTCTCAGGATTTATCAAAATAGTAATCCAAACATAATACAATTTGAAGTGTTATTTTAAAAGGCTAAAATGGAACAGAATCCAGTCGTATAAAAAAAAATCAATCAAACCATGAAGATACGCGATGAACAAGAACTACTCACATGGTGATTTTGAATTTAAAAACGTTTTAGCTCATAAATCCTATATGAAAAAGGTTATAAATCCTTATTATAAATTTCCTCAATCCTCAATTGCTTCAAAAACTCAAAATCGAATTCGAATTTTTGCCAAGAACAATATGTTTGACTTTTAAAAATATAACTTTGACTCTTGAATTCATATTCAATTCGGTGAATTGGAACCTGAAATTTTGCAAGTAGCTTGAGTGAAATAATCTAACAACTTTACATTTACACATTTTGAAATTAAATACGAATTTGAGGTTTCAATTTAATAAGACAGAACAGGGTACGGGTTATGTGTTCTTCATTTTCTTCTGTTTAAAAAAAATCGAATTTGAGGCAGAGGTTAGTAGTAATTGTTGATGAGTTGAATGGTTTGTATCATGGCTTTGAAAAAATCATTGGTTTTGTAGCATACTTGTGTCGACAGGATCTCTCAGGTAATTAAAGAAGAAAAAGAAAGAAAAAAATTATAAAAAGAAATATATGTACAGATGATATCGATATCTAACTGATTTGGTATGAATTTTCAACAACTACAGGATCAAAACAAAACCCTTAATAGATGACAGTCAGTTGAAATTGGATTGGGAATCTATTTCATACGATTTCCTTTACTTTTAATTATCTTAATATTAAATAATAATAATAATAATAATAATAATAATAATAATAATAATAATAATAATAATAAAAATAAAACTAATTTTAATAATTAATAATAATAATAATTATAATAATAATAAGAGTAATAATAATAAGTTACAAAAATAATAATTTTGGTGAATTTAATAATAATAATATTATTAATAATAAAAATGATAAAATGTATTATTTTGCTAATGATAATAATGATCATATTTGTAATTGCAAATATATAGATAAAAATAATAACAATAATAATATTATTAATTATATAATTAATAATAATATCAAATAATAAAGTGTAATAGAAAATATTGATAATACTATATTAATTAGCAAATATGAAAGTAATAATAATTTTACTAATACAATTATATTTTGAACTTGTAATTTACATATATTAATATTACATTTTTATTAATTATGTAATATTTAATAATTATATAATATATATTATATATATACATAATACTCATACATTTTAAATAATATACATATAGTAATGGTTATATACTTTCAACCTACTATGTATAATTATGTTTTATATCGAGACAAATAAACCCACAGTATAACATTTACTACTTTGTTAATATGGACAAATTATATACATTCAAATTACTTCTCTATTTTTAAATAACAGTTTTAAATAACATGTTTAAGTTCTCTTTCGAAATAACCAAATCACATAATACTTCATTAATATATTTAATTTATAATATTTAATTATTTACATGTATAGTTATTTATATCTACATTTCTATTTACGATTTAAGGTTCGTGAATCGTCGGGAATAGTCAATGGTTAAATGAATGTATGAACACGGTTTAAACTTTTTGAGATTCAACTTAGCAAACCTTACTTATCGTGTCGGAATAATATTAAGATTAAGTTTAAATTTGGTCGAAAATTTCCGGGTCATCACATCATTAGCTCAAAACACCACTCTTTATATACAGGCCTACGAGTGGTAAATAAACGTTCCCAATCAGAAAAAGAAGAGCTGCCATACCTTTGGATTAGATGCCGCTTAACTGGGTTAGCTAGGTGGACCCTTTTCAAAGGCTCCCAATCTATTACCCTTGGTACTTCTACATTTTTGGTCCAAAGCTTAAATTTGTTACTTTAGTACGTCGGGTAATCTCTCCAACTTCTATCAAATCTTAAATTTGGATGCAACTGTTCTTCATGAATTGTCGGGTGTTCTATTATATGGTGAACAAGAAATACTACGTAGGCAATAAAAAATTGTGGTTCTGGTTCATAGTATTGCACGTGTTGATCATAATATTGTTATTGTTCAGGTTGTTATTCCGGTTCGTGATATTGCATCTCTGACTGTGGTTCTGGATCAGGTTGCCTAGACGATGATGCACCGTCCGTATCTGTATTTCTCTTAAAACACATTAAACACAAAATTTGTGCATCCAAATATGCATTAGTGTTAACAAAATAACAAATTAAAACAATTACAATAACATGTTTAATCCATTTTAAACTTATACTCATTTTCATATTTTTATCAATTCTACACTTTTTCAAATAAGCATATATGAAAATGTTTACAAAGTTCATAAGCATTCAACTCAAATAACATGTCAAAATAATCATTATTAGCAATTAAACAAGTTTTAAATGGCATTTATATCAAATTAATCAAGTTCATGAATTTTAGACTTAAAAAGTCCACTTTAATTCTCAAAAATCATGTTTAGGATCAAAGTTTGGATCATTTAGCAACCTAAACATGTTACACTACATAATTTAGCACTAATTCATAACAAAAATCGGCCATAACCTGTGTATATCAAAAAGCCCCAAATTACTCAAGAACACAAACCCTAGATTTCTAAAAATTTTGAAGTTTAAGGCTCCAAATCATGTTAAATAGCATCAATCTAGGTTATGCATGCATAATATACTAACAATTTAATTCTAATTACACTAGAAATTAACAAAATTAAATTAGGTAAACTTTAGCCTAAGAACACTAAAATTCGAATTTAAAGAGTTTTAGGGGTGAAATCTTTACCATCCTGCCTCCCCATATGAATATAGGCATGACTATAGCGGATTATTGCAAGAATTTGGTGAATTTTGGTGAAAAATGACGAATTTTTGAGAGTGATTTGGGATGTGTTCGTGTATGAGTGTGTAAATGTGGGAGACAGAGAACAGCTAGTGGGGTTTTTTTTATCTGTCCAGTTTTATGGGGTCATGCGACTGCATGACTTTGAAGAGGAAACCACATGCGATCGCATGAGGTCTGATCCTTTTTTTTATATAAAACCTTTGACTTATAAAAACAAAAATGAAATAAGTTTAAAATTTTGTTTTCTTTTATATTGAGGGCATTTCGGTACGTTGATCTAGTTCGTCCCTCGATAAAATTTTAAAAATTTGTCTTTTTAAAGCGTTGTTTTAAAAGCCAAGGTTTTTGGAATTTTTTTTTTGGCATACTTTAGATCAATAAGATTAAAAATAATGATAACAACATTTCTCATTCCGCCCTCGGGTAAAGCAATTTCGGTTCAACGACCTAGTCTTCAACTCACTACGAATTTTAAAAATCAATTTTTAACTTGATGAAGTAAAGTACATTTTTGTTTTTAAATTCACACCAAACTTAAATTTAAAATGCATAAAAATAAAAATTCATATAAATATAATTAATATTTTTAATTTTACAAACATATATTAAAGATAGTAGTTTTTTTTAAATATTTAAAAACTTAAATATATTGGTTTTAAAAATTTACAATAATAATTTAATATTAATTTAAAAACAAGGTAAAAATTAAAATTAAAAATCTTTTTGGTCTTTTATCCCACTTTAATCAATCCAATATTATCAAAAATATACGCCCCTCTTTTGGGTAAAGTAATTTCGGCTATATTACCTATTTTACTCCTGACGAATTTCTGAAATATTTTGAATTGATTGATTAAAGATATTTATACCTTATGAATAAACGGTAAATTTCGCAGTGATGTAATAAATTTATGTATGATATCAATAATTTCGGTTTCACATACCTAATTTTATTGAATATCAATTGAAGACTTTATAGCGAACGATTCAGCGTTTATTATCAAAAGGTTAAAAGCAATAAATAAAAACAAATAAAAACTGTACATACTTACCTGTGAGATAGAATTCTCAGAGACCTGCTTTAGTCGACTCATAGGAGAGTTGTATGATTTGGTTCTCCATAGGTACATAAGCGTAACCTCAATTCTTCAATAACTTTTCTTCTAAACATATGAACGGTCCTTCTCTGCATAGAGTAACAAATTCGGTATTTGAATATGTTTGATTGTTCGAACATTTACCTTTGTGTGACCATTTTCTGCATTTATGACATCTTTCAAGGTGTCGTGCTCTTCTTTTTGTTGCGGATTTTGATTTTCCTTTACCAAAATGTGTCTTATGATAATTTTTCCTGAGTTCTTTCCTCACTTCATCCATTTTTCCTCTTATGAATGCTACCAGTTCACTCGGGAAGATGTTATTATTACGTTTAGTAATCATAGCGTGTAGTAGTAGACCATGGTTCAGATCAAAGGAATTCTTCATCTCGTAAAACCTAAAAAAAATAAAAATTCAGAATGGGGGGAGAAGACTAGTTCTTTAGGGTCTGCTAGGGAAAGACCATTCGGATTCCATTTTCGAGAACTACACGAAAACATAATATCTAACTCTAACAGAAATTCATATTACCCTTAAAAGATTTAAATCTTCCCACACTTAGTTAGCTGTGGTGTCGAAATTGTGATTAACTTCATCTTTAACTTCCATTGGATTATCTATGTAATGTTTAACTCTGTGACCATTAACCTTAAATTCAACCCCATTTGAATTTATTAATTCTACTGTTTCGTACGGGAAAACTCTTTTGACTATGAATGGTCCAGACCATCTTGATTTCAATTTTTCAGGAAATAGCTTGAAATGTGAATTGAAAAGAAGAACTCTGTCTCCTTCTTTAAATTCTTTTGAACTTCTGATTCTTTTATCATGCCATTTCTTCGTTCTTTCCTTATAGATTAAAGAATTTTCGTATGCTTCATGCCTCAATTCTTCTAATTCGTTTAGTTAACTTAACCGTAGACGTCCAGCTTCATGTAAATCAAGATTACATGTCTTCAAAGCCCAAAATGCTTTGTGCTCAATTTCTACTGGAAGGTGACATGCTTTTCCATAAATGAGTTTAAAAGCTGTGGTTCCAATTGGAGTTTTGTAGGCTGTTCTAAAAGCCCAGAGTGCATCCTCCAATTTCATGGACCATTCCTTCGGATTTGATCCTACGATTTTCTCTAGAATACGTTTTAATGCTCGGTTGGTATTTTCAACTTGTCCACTTGTTTGTGGATGATAAGCGGTTGAGATTTTATGAGTTACTCCATATCTTTTAAGAACTTTCTCAAGTTGATTATTACAAAAATGAGTACCCCGATCACTTATTAAAGCTTTCGGTGTTCCAAACCTAGCAAAAAGACGTTTTAAGAAGTTGACTACAACTCGTGCATCGTTAGTCGGGAGAGCTTGTGCTTCCGCCCATTTAGATACATAATCAATGGCAACGAGAATGTAGAGATTATTATGAGATTTTGGAAATGGACCCATAAAGTCAATACCCCAAACGTCAAATACTTCACATACTTGAATGACATTTTGTGGCATTTCATCACGTTGACTTATTTTTTCGGCCCTTTGACATGCATCACAGGATTTACAAAGAAGGTGCGCGTCTTTGAAAATTGTAGGCCAATAAAATCCAGCATCGTAAACTTTCCTTGCTGTGAGTTGAGGCCCATAATGCCCTCCTGTTGGTCCTGTGTGACAATGGTTTAAGATTTGACTAGCTTCATCTCCGAATACGCATCGGCGTATTATTCCATTGGGACAACTTTTAAACAAATGTGGATCTTCCCAAAAATAGTGTTTTATATCACTAAAGAATTTCTTTCGTTTTTGGTACGACAACCCTTTTTCAAGGAATCCACATACTAAATACATTGCATAGTCTGCAAACCATGGAATTTCATTATAATCGATCTTCAAAAGATATTCATCAGGAAAGTTATCTTGTATGGCCGATTCATTTAGAACTTCTAATTCGAGATTTTCAAGACGAGAAAGATGATCAGTGGCGAGATTTTCTGCTCCCTTTTTGTCTCGGATTTCAATATCGAACTCTTGTAAGAGTAAGATCCAACGGATTAATCGTGGTTTGGCATCTTGTTTCAAAAATATGTATCTAAGAGCCGAATGGTCGGTATAGACCACCGTTTTAGCTAGAACGAGATATGAACGAAATTTGTCAAAATCAAAGACAATAGCAAGGAGTTCTTTTTCGGTAGTTGTGTAATTCGTTTGTGCTCCTTGTAACGTCTTACTAGCGTAATAAATAGGTTGAAATCGTTTTTCAATCCTTTGACCTAAAACGGCTACCATTGCAAAATCACTTGCATCACACATAAGTTCAAACGGTAAATTCCAATTTGGAGTTATCATGATCGGCGCATTAGTGAATTTTTCTTTAAGAATATTAAAATATTTGATGCATTCATCCGAAAAGATGAATGGAGCATCCTTTTCTAGGAGTTTATTCATAGGAGTGGCAATTTTAGAAAAATCTTTTATGAAACGTCGGTAAAAACTGGCATGCCCTAGAAAACTCCTAACTCCTCTAACATTGGTGGGATGTGGAATTTTAGCAATTACATCTACTTTAGCTCTATCCACTTCAATTCCTTCCTTTGAAATTTTATGACCAAGAACGATGCCTTCTTTAACCATGAAATGACATTTCTCCCAATTAAGTACTAGATTTGATTGTTCGCATCTAATAAGCATTCGTTCAAGATTAACTAGACATGATTCAAAAGTATCACTGAAGACTGAAAAGTCATCCATGAAAACTTCCATACATTCTTCTATCATGTCGTGAAAAATCGCCATCATGCACCTTTTAAAGGTTTCAGGGGCGTTGCAAAGTCTAAATGGCATGCGTTTGTAAGCAAAAGTACCATAAGGGCACGTGAATGTGGTTTTCTCTTGGTCCTCGGGTGCTATTGGAATTTGAAAATATCCGGAGAAACCGTCAAGAAAACAATAGTAACTGTTCCCAGCTAACCTTTCCAACATTTGATCAATGAAAGGTAAGGGAAAGTGATCTTTCCTGGTGGCATCATTTAATTTTCTATAATCAATACAGACACGCCATCCTGTTACAGTCCTAGTAGGAATAAGCTCATCTTTTTCATTTTTTATGACAGTCATGCCACCCTTCTTAGGTACACATTGAACTGGGCTTACCCATGGACTATCAGAGATTGGATAAATTAAACCTGCATCTAGCAGTTTAATAATTTCTTTCTTAACAACATCTTGCATATTAGGATTTAGTCTTCGTTGGCGTTGCACATAGGTTTTATGGCCTTCTTCCATAAGGATTTTATGTGTGCAATACGAAGGACTTATGCCTTTAATATCATGAATCTTCCATGCAATAGCTGGTTTATGAGCTTTTAGCACAGAAATGAGTTGAGATTTTTTATTTTTCGTAAGAGAAGACGATATTATTACTGGTAATTCAGATTCACCATGTAAATAAGCGTATTCCAAATGGTGGAAGTGGCTTTAATTCTAATGTCGGTGGTTCTTCTATCGATGATTTGTATCGATATCTGTCTTCTTCTTTTAGCATTTGAAGTTCTTCTGTTGTTGGTTCGTATTCATTAGCCATAAGTGCGGCTAACATTTCATCTTCATCAATTGGTTCAGTTCCTTCTCCTAAAGAACATTCTCCTGTTCCTTGTAATTCTGGAAATTCTTGTAACAATTCTGCATGTGAATCTATAGTTTGAATATAATAATATGTATCATCTGCAGATTACGGTTGTTGCATGGATCTATCAACAGAAAAGGTAACACTCTCGTCCTCTATACTTAGGGTCAGTTTCTTACCGAACACGTCTATTATTGCTTTAGCCGTGTTTAAGAATGGTCTTCCTAATATGAGAGGAACTCGAGAATCTTCTTCCATGTCTAGAATAACAAAATCTACTGGAAATACTAAAGTACCAACTTTAACTAGCATGTTTTCCATTATCTCTCTAGGATATTTTACTGATCAATTGGCTAGTTGTATGCTTATTCTTGTTGGTTTCAATTCTCCGAGGTCTAGTTTAGCGTATAGTGAATATGGCATTAAATTTATACTAGCACCTAAGTCTGCTAATGCTTCTATTGAACTAAGACTACCCAGAAAATATGGAATTGTGAAACTTCCTGGATCAGAGAGTTTTTCTGGTAGTTTATTCAACAGTACTGCAGAACAATTAGCATTCATAGTAACAGCCGAGAGTTCTTCCATTTTCTTTATATTTGTGATTAGATCTTTCAAGAATTTAGCATATCTAGGCATTACTGAAATCACATTAATAAAAGGAAGATTGACATTTATTTGTTTAAACATATCCAAGAATTTGGATTGCTCGCCTTCAAGTCTTTCTTTTCTCATTTTACTCGGGTAAGGAAGCGGTGGTTGGTATGATTTAACATAAGGTTTAGCCTTAACTGTGTTATCTTCATTAACCTTTTCAACTACCGGTTTTGTTTCCTTTTCTTGCTCAGATTGTGATTCTTGTGGAGTAGGAATAGAGTCATCAGAATTTACAGGTATTTCAGGTGGTTTAAGTGTAATACCACTTCTCGTGGTAATGGCTTTAGCTGTTTCATTCCGGGGGTTAGCATTTGTATCGCTAGGTAAACTTCCCGGTTTTCTTTCACCTATTAACCTTGCTATTTGAATAGAAGCTTGTTGATTTCTAAATGCTTGAGCATTTTGTTCATTGGTTTGTTTCTGAGATGTAAAAAATTGAGTTTGAGATTCAACTAGCTTTGACATCATGTCTTCTAGATTTGGCTTGTTATCATCGGTTTGAGATGGCTTATTTGGAAAAATAGGTCTTTGCTGATTGTAAGTATTATTGGATACTTGTTGATTACTAGGACCTTGTTGATTGTTGTATGGAACATTTCGGTTATAATTCTGGTTTTTTATTTTCAGTCCATTGGTTCATGTATGAAACATTCTCTCTTTGTTCCATTTTTGTTCAATACCGAGACAATCTTTTGTCAAATATGGTCCTCCACACTGCTCACAACTAACTCGAATTGCGTGAATATCTTTAGTCATCTTTTCCATTCGTCTCTCGAAAGCATCTATATTTGTGAACATGGAATCAAAGTCATGGCTAGAATCGGCTCTAGCCGCTTTAGATGTTCTAACGATATCGTTTTCTTGGTGCCACTCATGTGAGTGGGAAGCAGTGTTATCAATAATTTTGTAAGCTTCAGTTGCGGTTTTCTTCATAATGGAACCACCGGCTGCTATATCGATGTCTTTTCGTGCAGTAATATGGCATCCTTGGTAGAATATTTGTACTATTTGATAAGTATCTAAACCATGTTGAGTAAATCCTCTCAATAACTTTCCAAATCTTGTCCACGCCTCATATAGAGTTTCATTTGGCTTTTGCGTGAACGTAACAATTTCTCCTTAAAGTCTTACAGCTTTAGATGCCGGAAAGAATTGTTTAAGAAATTTTTCAACTAACACATCTCATGTATCAATCGCTCCTTCAGGTAACGATTCTAACCAATCTTTGGCTTCTCCCTTTAAAGTCCAGGGAAATAACATGAGATAGATTTGTTCATCCTCCACTTCTCGAATTTTAAATAGAGTACAGATCCTATTAAAGGTACGAAGATGTTCATTTGGATCTTCCTTCGGTGCACCACTAAATTGGCATTGATTAGTTACCATGTGTAGGATTTGTCCTTTGATTTCATAATCTAGTGCATTAATGTCTGATTGAGTAATTGCATGACCTTGGCCAGTGCGTTTAGCTCTCATTCGGTCTTCCATACTTAGAGGTTCCAGATTTTCCATGATTGAAATTGTTGAATCTGAATCACTAGAGGATTCTGACTTAATGGTTTCCTCCTCGACAATCTCTGGATGAGTGATTTGTGGTTCAGAAGGAATGATTAGTGGTTCAGGATCTCTGAATTGTCCCTGAATATCCTCCGGATTCTCAATTGTGAGGTCGGGTTCAAAAAATGGATTATCGAAAAATTGAATTGGAGTACTTGGTCGACTAGATGACGATTCTAAAGACAAATCAACGGCGACAATATTGGCTAGATGTCTTGATCGAGTTACAGGTGGTGAACGTATGAAAGGTGGTGAACGTTTTGCTCGGTGCATTCACTGAATATCCTATTAGTTATAAAAGATAAAAATTATATAAGTTATCAAATTAATAGACTTTTCTGATTTTACCCACGTTTCGAATAGCCAATAGATGCAACAGGTAGCCAGGACCCTTTAAATCGAAAGTCCACAACTCGCCACTAACAAATCCAACTATTACTACGAACCAGAAAATTTTGGATGTCTATCAATTTAACCACTTAAAATAATTTTTCGTCAAAATTTAAAGAAAATAAAGAAAATACTATGTCCTAAAAACTAGAGCGTCGAGATATAAGAAAGAAAAAGAGTGCGTCGAAAATCGTCGAAAAATAATAATAAGAAAGTAATGCTTTGAAACTTAAAAGTCTAAAAACTAAAAATTAAAACTTACGTCTAAAGGTATTAAAGCTTAAAAGGAATTCTATATCCAAAACGGCAATAACTTAAAAAGTACTAAAATCTTAAAACGGCGTCGCAAAATTTTAAAGCACCTAAATCTTAGTCTAAACAAAAAGCACTTAAGGGATTTTACGGCAAAGCCTAAAAATCTAGAAATAAAAATAACTACGGCAAAAACTATATCTTAAAACTAGTTACGAACGATAAATATACAAAATTACGCTTGAATGATTAAAATGATACGAAATATAAAAATAAAACTTAAAGTTATAAAAATACAATTTTTATAAAAATATTATTTTTATATAAAGTATTTTATAAAAATATTAGTTTTATAAATTAATAAAACTAAATAAAACTTAATATTACAAATTAAAAAATAAAACTAAAACTAATATTAAAAACTAATTAAATAATTAAAACCAAATTAGGGTTAATTAATAATAATAATTAATAATACTCCGTAACCCTAATTCGATGGTCAAAGGTTTCAGGCATGTCAAGTCATTTCATGCGACCGCATGAAATTCCTTTGTTTGGGTCATGCGACCGCATGGATCCGGAAACCAGGCCAGAAGTTGGGCTGCTACAGTACCTTGGCCCGATTACTTTTTAATTTAATTTATATGATTTTTAATTTATAAAAATAATATATAAGTAATATTTAATTAAATAAATTTATATTTTTAAGAACTAAAAAAATATATTTTCTTTTTATTTAAAAACTTAAATAGATAGAAATATTTATATATTTTTTTTATGTTTTATATTTTTGTATTTTTAACAAAATATTTTTACAAAATAAGAAATATTATATTTTTACAAAAATATCTTAAAAACTAATTTTTTTTTATAGCGTTTCGCTTCGGCGATCTCCGGCAGCGGCGCCAAAAATACTTGATGTCATGCGAGGTGTATACAAAATAGTTATATTTTTATTGCGAAATACTATTAAATACGATACAATTTTACACAAGTTATTTATTTATTTATAGAGTGGATATACCTCAACCTTGCTACAACACTATAGGCAGTGTACCTAATCGTAAAGTAGTTTAGTTTTTAGTAAGTCCGGTTCATTCCACAGGGAGCTAGCCAAGTTTAACGCTATATTTTTAAGCTATATTTGTGTGTGTGTATATATATATATATATATATATATATATATATATATATATATATATATATATATATATATATATATATATATATAAGTAGTATTATTATTATTATAAAAGGGGGTTTTTACCGTTTAGTGACCGGTTTGTCGATTTTATGTCTTAAGTCACAATTAAAACCTAATGTAAAATATTAAAAATAAATATAACTTAATTTAAAGCGTAAAGTAAATGACGATAATTAAAATGCGATAAATTAAAGTGCGATAAATAAAATGACGGTAAATAAAATTGCGATATTTAAAAGTACGATAATTAAAAGTACGTTGAGATATAAAATAAAGGAATTATGCTTATTTAAACTTCCGTGGTCATGATGTTCGACGTGTTGATTTTAATTTATTACCATGGGTTAATTGTCCTTTGTCCTGGATTATTCGATATGTCCATCTGGTTTTTGGCCATAACAGTCCATCAGTCATAAAGATAAAGTGCGAGTGTCCTCGTCAAATTATCCTTATACCCGAAGTCAAATATTCCAACTAATTGGGGACTTAAACTGTAACAAGGTCTTAATACTTTGTTTAATAATTACACCAGGATATCGACTGCGTGTAACCCAAGGTTTTAATACTTTGTTAACAATTACGCCAAGTGTCCTTGTACATAATCCACCCGTGTTTTAATGAATCCATTGACTATTAATCGATCCCCATGTCCGGTTAAATGAACGATTATTAGTACTTATAAATATCCTGTCCATCGTGTCCGATTGAGTGTATATGGTTATTTATAATTACCTCAAATTGTAAATCTCTATATTAAATTAACGAATTATCATTCAGTTAAACAAATATAAAGCCCATTAATAGCCCATAGTCTAATTTCCACAAGTGTCGGTCTTTTGTCCAAACCCCAATTATGGTACAAAGCCCAATAACTCCATCTTTAATATTTAGTCCAATATCATGATTACCTCGGCTTAAATAAGCATAATAATAATTTAGCTACGAGACATTAATTTAAAAAGGTTGAACATAACTTACAATGAGTATTAATAGCGTAGCGTTACAAGGACAGAATTTCGACTTACAAACTTAAAACATTCACCACTATAACCTTATTATTATTAAATTTAAATTAAAATTAAAATATAAATATAAATATATATTGAAGAGAGTGAGAGATAGATAATATATGGTGTGTATAAAACGTCGAGCAAACTGCCTTTTTATAGAACCTGGCCAGCTATAGTGAGCCATGCGATCGCATGGGTTTAAGGCTACCAGGCCATGCGATCGCGTGGCAGCCATCTCCTGGTCACATTGTATTTTAAACGTGGGCTGCTCGTATTTATTTAATATATAATATAATATATATAATTTTATATAATTATATATATATATATTATATTATATTCTTGTGCATCGTTGACTTGTAATTTTAGGTCCGTTGCGTCGCGCGTTGATAGTTGGTTCATGTCTCAGTTCCGGATTATCAAACGTCCTTGCGTACAATTTAATATCTTGTACTTTTCGTTTTGTGGCTTGTACTCTTGTAACTTTTACACATTTCTCATCAATAAATTGAACCACTTGGATTGTACTATTTGTACTATTTGATAAGTATCTAAACCATTTTGTACTATTTAGCTTTCTGGTCATTTGCGTCTTCAATTCATCGAATCTGTCTTTTGTCTTCACCTTTTATTATTTAAACGAATATCACTTATAAATAGAACAATTGCAACCAAAAGCTTGTCTTTCTTGAAGGATAATGCTATGAAATATGTGTTCATTTTTAGCATTATCATCTACCTCTAGTACAAATCCCATCGACTCACCTAATAATAATGAAGAGTCGAATGTATTTTGGGAAGATTCACAAATTCTGGAAGAAGAAGAGGAACCGGAATAAGAGGAACCGGAAGAAGAGGTTCCAGAGGAGGAAATATTAAGAACCACAGAAAAACAGATAAATAAAAGAAAATTCTCAACCAATGGACCAAAGTTAAAAATGGTCAATGGTGTTTCCGCCGAGGAAGCAAAATATTGGGAAAATTACTAATTTTCTGATGAATCGGATTCCGATGAGGTTATAGAAATTACCCCGGCCCAATTTAATAAAGCAAAAGAAAATAATAAGGGAAAAGCTATCAAAATAGAGAAAATCGAGTCCAAACCCGACGAACTCTATGTTAACATGAAATATCCCGATGGGATATACCGGAAACACCCGTATTTCTTAAATGTTAACTATAACCCGGGAACATCTAAGCCACCAGGTTTTTCTAAACCATTTGTGAAAATGACAGCTCGTATTAGAGGAGCACCATGTATCCCTAGGAAATTAGCAAAACGAACCAAGTCCGAGGATGAGGAAACAAGTGAGTCGGAATAAAGAATTGTAATCATGTTGTGTAATACGTGTACTGTAGTGTGCTTGTACTTTTATGTTGTATGTAAAAATTGCTTGTAATCTTTGTATTCTATCATCCTTTACAAGATCTAATTTTTCATCTCTTTTACAGTATAAAAATACAAAATAGATGTTAAGGATAGACGACCGAATATTTTAGAAGACCTACCAGGGGATATGATTGATGAAATCTTGTCTAGAGTTGGTCAGAATTCATCGGCTCAATTGTTTACGACGAGATTAGTTTGTAGGAAATTTGATAGACGTTCTAGGCATGCCTTGGTTTATAAAAGGCTTTCCTTCAATAGATGGTGTATATCACACTGGGGAGACCTTAAGTTACGCCGTGTTTTCTTTAAGGCATTGTGTGCGGGAAACCCTAATGCAATTTTCCGCTACGGGTTGAGAGCCTATTTGGACTCCACATATCCCAACATAGGACTTCGTTCTTTAGAAAGTGCTTCAAACATGCAACTTAAAGAAGCATGTTATGTTTACGGGTTAGTGATGTTCGCTTCTCACCAAATTGAGAAAAAGAACATCGGATTGCAACTTCTTAATAAAACATTCCCACAGGTGACGGATTCAGTAGTTGGGGTGAGAAATAAGGTTTTTAACTTGTTACGGGGCTGTTAGATATTTCGTAACCCCCGTCCTTTTGACGACGTTACAACGTGCTGCCTTACCAACGGCCACAATGGTTATTTCCCACTTGATCAAGGATGAGAAATAGTATTAGTAAAACCTAAATGCATGACTTGTTTCTGGTCTTATGAATTACGTGTCTTTATTGCCTTCACTGAACAATTTGAGCTTCATTAAAATTGTCTTCACAACTGCTTTGTATCAAAGTTATTATGTGCTATATTTCAAGCTGTATGTAAAATAGCGGTATTGTACATTTGTAAAATATGGTATATAAATTTGAACGCGAAATATTATTATCAGTTTTTCATGATAGAATTGTAGTAGTTAATTTGTATATTAGCTATTAAGTATGAACTTAACGGGTAGATACTACCCGAATTTGAAATATAAAACGCTAATATGAAGAAAAAGCTTTTATAAATAAGTTCATATTATGCTACAAAATACTATTGACTACTTCTAATATTCTATATGATTAACTGAACAATTTTGGCTATTTTTGAAGGAAATGGCACCGACTACTCGACACAACATGAACATGAGCGAGGAAGACTTTCGTGTTTTCCTTGCAGCAAACATAGCCTCAGTACAGGCTGCAATGCAAAATAACAATAACTCTGAATCTAGCAATGGAACAAATTCCACAAGAAATCGTGTAGTATGCTCCTACAAGGAATTCACTGCCTATAAACCTCTGGAATTCGATGGAACCGAAGGACCAATCGGATTAAAACGGTGGACCGAGAAGGTCGAATCGGTGTTTGCCATAAGTAAATGTACTGAAGAAGACAAAGTAAAGTACGCTACGCATACCTTCACAGGTACTGCGTTAACATGGTGGAACACCTATCTCGAGCAGGTGGGACAAGATACTGCTTACGCATTACTGTGGTCAGCATTCAAACACATGATGAATGAGCAGTACCATCCCAGAAATGAGATCAATAAGCTCAAGGCAGAGCTTAGAGAATTACGAACACAAGGATTCGATATTACCACATACGAACGACGATTCAAAGAGTTGTGCCTATTGTGTCCAAGGGTGTTCGAAGATGAAGAAGAGCAGATCGACGCGTTTGTAAAAGGGTTGCCAGAAAGAATTCAGGAGGATGTGAGTTCAAACGAGCCCACCTCCATACAAAAGGCAAGTCGAATGGCTCACAAACTCATAAACCAGATTGAGGTAAGAATTAAAGAGCAGACAGTCGAAGAGGCCAACATGAAACAAGTGAAGAGAAAATGGGAAGAAAACAGTGACAAGGGTCACCAACACAACAACAGTAACTATCGCTTCAACAATCAACACAACAATCACAACTACAATCACACCATTTTTCGCACCAACAAACGTAACAATAAACATCCCAACAACAATAACAACCGCATCAACAACAATCCCAACAACTATCTCAATAACAAAAATGGCAAGCAAAATCAGAAGATTCAATGCAAAAGATGTGACAGATACCACCCAGAGAAGTTATGTGCTATAGTGTGTACCAAGTGTAACAAAAGCAGTGATGGTGCAACAAAATGTGACATCTATGGGCCGACGATCTATAAAAATAATAAAACAAATAATTCTATTATTTGTTACGGATGCGGAAAGCCGGGCCATTTCAGCAGGGCATGCCCAAACCAAGGGAATAATAATGGGCAACACCGTGGAAGAGTCTTCAACATTAAAACGGTAGAAGCGCAGGAAGACCCGGAGCTTGTTACGGGTACGTTTCTTATTGACGATAAACCTGCTTATGTTTTATTTGATTCGGGTGCGGATAGAAGCTATATGAGTAGAGATTTTTGTGCCAAATTAAGTTGTCCATTAACGTCTTTGGATAATAAATTTTTACTCGAATTAGGAAACGGTAAATTAATTACAGCAAATAAAGTATGTCAGAACCGAGAAATTAAACTGGTTAGCGAAACGTTTAAGATTGATTTGATACCAGTAGAGTTAGGGATTTTTGATGTGATAATTGGCATAGACTGGTTGAAAGAGGTAAAGGCAGAGATCGTTTGTTACAAAAATGCAATTCGCAATATGCGCGAAAAGAGAAAACGCTTAATGGTGTACGGAGAAAAGAGCAACGCGAAGCTAAATCTTATTAGTAATTTGAAGGCTCAAAATCTAATAAGAAAATGTTGCTATGCTGTTCTAGCACACGTCGAGAAAGTACAAACTGATGAAAAGAACATCAATGATGTTCCCGTCGCAAAAGAATTTCCCGATGTATTTCCGAAAGAATTACCGGGACTACCTCCACACCGATCTGTTGAATTTCAAATAGACCTTGTACCAGGAGCTGAACCAATAGCTCATGCTCCATACAGAATCGCACCCAGTGAAATGAAGGAACTCCAGAGCCAATTACAGGAACTTTTAGAGCGTGGTTTCATTCGACCAAGCACATCACCATGGGGAGCTCCTGTTTTGTTTGTCAAAAAGAAGGATGGTACATTCAGGTTGTGTATCGGCTACCGAGAGTTGAACAAACTTACCATCAAGAACCGTTATCTACTACCGAGAATCGACGACTTATTTGATCAACTACAAGGCTCGTCGGTTTATTCGAAGATCGATTTACGTTTCGGATATCATCAAATGCGGGTGAAAGAGGATGACCCAAAGACTGCTTTTAGAACGCGTTACGGTCATTATGAGTTTATGGTCAGGCTGTTTGATTTAACTAACACACCAGTCGTGTTCATGGACCTCATGAACCGAGTGTGTGGACCATATCTTGACAAGTTTGTCATTGTCTTCATCGATGACATACTTATTTACTCTAAAAATGATCAAGAGCACGAAGAACATTTGAGAAAAGTGCTAGAATTGTTAAAAAATGATAAACTGTACGCCAAGTTTTCAAAATGTGCATTTTGGTTGAAAGAAGTTAAATTCCTCGGTCACATAGTGAGCAAAGAAGGTATTCAAGTTGACCCGGCAAAGATTGAAACTGTTGAGAAAGGGGAAACCCCGAAAACTCCGACGCAGATATGCTAATTTTTAGGATTGGCTGGTTACTACAGAAGATTCATCCAACATTTTTCCAAAATAGAAAAACCCTTGACTGCATTAACGCATAAAGGGAAGAAATTTAAATGGAAGGATGAGTAAGAGAAAGCATTTCAATTGTTGAATAAAAAGTTAACTACGGCACCTATATTGTCATTACCTGAAGAGAATGATGATTTTCTGATTTATTTTGATGCTTCAAAGCAAGGTCTCGGTTGTGCATTAATGCAACAAAATAAGGTAATTGCTTATACGTCTAGACAATTGAAGATTCATGAGCAGAATTATACGAATCATGATTTGGAATTAGGCACTGTTGTTTTTGCATTGAAGATGTGGAGGCACTACTTATATGGGGTCAAATGTACCATATATACCGATCACAAAAGTCTTCAACATATATTTAATCAAAAACAACTAAACATGAGACAGCGTAGGTGGATTGAATTGTTAAATGATTACAACTTTGAGATTCGTTACCACCCGGGGAAGGCAAATGTGGTAGCCGACGCCTTAAGTAGAAAGGACAGAGAACCTAATCGAGTAAAAGCTATGAATATAATTATTCATACTAACCTTACTACTCAAATAAAGGAGGCGCAGCAAGGAGTTTTGAAAGAAGGGAATTTGAAGAATGAAATACCCAAAGGATTGGAAAAACATCTTAATATTCGGGAAGACGGAACCCGGTGTAGAGCTGAAAGAATTTGGGTACCAAGGTTTGGAGATGTGAGAGAAATGGTACTTAGGAAAGCACATAAAACCAGATATTCAATACATCCCGGAGCGGAAAAGATGTACCAAGATCTGAAGAAACACTTTTGGTGGCCGGGTATGATGGCTGATATTGCGACATATGTGGGAGAATGCTTAACTTGTTCTAAAGTTAAAGCTGAACATTAGAAACCATCAGGTCTACTTCAACAACCTGAAATCCCAGAATGGAAATGGGAAAACATTACCATGGATTTCATTACTAAATTGCCAAGAACTGCAAGTGGTTATGATACAATTTGGGTAATAGTCGATCGTCTTATCAAATCAGCACACTTCCTACCAATGAGAGAAGATGACAAAGTGGAGAAGTTGGCATGACTATACTTGAAGGAAGTCATCTCCAGACATGGAATACCAGTCTCTATTATCTCTGATAGGGATGGTAGATTTGTTTCAAGATTCTGGCAGACGTTACAACAAGCGTTGGGGACTCGTTTAGATATGAGTACTACCTATCATCCACAAACTGATGGGCAGAGTGAAAGGACAATACAAACGCTTGAAGATATGCTACGAGCATGTGTTATTGATTTCGGAAATGGTTGGGATCGACATCTACCATTAGCAGAATTTTCCTACAACAACAGTTACCACTCGAGTATTGATGCGGTACCATTCAGGCACTTTATGGTAGAAAGTGCAGGTCTCCGATTTGTTGGAGTGAGGTGGGGGATAGACAAATTACGGGTCCGGAAATTATCCACGAAACTACCAAGAAAATCATTCAAATTCAACAACGGTTGAAAACCGCCCAAAGTCGACAAAAGAGCTACGCGAACCTTAAAAGAAAAAATATAGAATTTGAAATTGGAAACATGGTCATGCTTAAGGTATCACCTTGGAAAGGTGTTGTTCGTTTTGGAAAACGGGGAAAACTAAACCCTAGATACATTGGACCATTCAAGATTATTGACCGTGTTAGACCAGTAGCTTATCGACTTGAATTACCTCAACAACTCGCCAGTGTACATAATACCTTCCACGTCTCAAATTTAAAGAAATGCTTAGCTAAAGAAGATCTCACTATTCCTTTAGACGAAATCCAGATTAATGAAAAATTACAATTCATTGAAAAACCCGTCGAAATAATGGATCGTGAGGTTAAAGGACTTAAGCAAAATAAAATGGCAATCGTTAATGTTCAATGGAATGCTCGTAGAGGACCCGAGTTCACCTGGGAGCATGAAGATCAGATGAAGCAGAAATACCCACACTTATTTCCAGATGATGCGTCAACACCTCCAACTGCTTAAAATTTCGGGACGAAATTAATTTAATGGGTAGGTACTGTAGTGACCCGAACTTTTCCATGATTATATATTATATGAGATCTATATTTACATGATTAAATGTTTCCAACATGTTAAGCAATCAAACTTGTTAAGACTTGATTAATTGAAACGGTTTTTTTGTGAACGTTTGACCACCCAGTTTGTCCGATGATTCACGAACGTTATAACTTGTATATGACATGATATTATATATATGAACATATATATATATATATATTTATATATATATATATATATATATATATATATATATATATATATATATATATATATATATATATATATATATATATATATATATATATATATATATATATATATTTAACATGATGAAATGATAATTAAAGTATCTCATTATGTATATTAACAATGAACCTTATACATAAAACAAGACTCCTAACTTAAGAAATTCAAAACGATATCTATACGTAACGATTATTGTTGTAATAACGTCTTAATATTCATATATCATATTAAGATATATTAGTACATCATGTTATCATAATAATGTAATAATTTAACATCTCATTAGATATAATAAGAATGGGATTAATTACATTTAACGAAATCGTTAACTTAAAGGTTCCGAAACAACACTGATGTTATGCGAGGTGTATATAAAATAGCTATTAAATTTTACAAGAAAATACTATAAAATACGATACAATTTTACACAAGATATTTATTTATTTAGAGAATGGATATACTTAAACCTTTCTACAACACTTATAGGCAGTGTACCTAATCGTACAGTAGTGTAGTTTTTAGTAAATCTGGTTCGTTCCACAGGGAAAATCTTTAAACAAAGCTTAACGCTATATTAGTTTTATTTTATAAAAATACAAATATATATATAAGTAATATTATTATTATAAAGGGGGTTTTTACCATTTAATGACCGGTTTATCGATTTTAAAACTTTAGTCGCAGTTAAAACAAAATGTAAAATATTAAATAAATAAAAGACTTAATTTAAAGCGTAAAGTAAATAACGATAATGAAATTACGATAAATAAAAGTGCGATAAAATAAACTTGCGATAATTAAAAAGTACGATAATTAAAAGTGCAATTAAATACAATAACAATAAATAAAAGTGCTATAATTAGAAGTGCAATTAAATATAAAATAAAGGGAATTAAATATGAAATAAAAGAATTATGCTTATTTAAACTTCCGTAATCATGATGTTTGACGTGTTGATTTTAGTTTTATGCCCATGGGTTAATTGTCCTTTGTCCTGAATTATTTAATATGTCCGTCTAGTTTTTGTCCATAACAGTCCATCAGTCATAAATATAAAGTGCGAGTGTCCTCGTCAAATTATCCTTATACCCGAAGTTAAATATTCCAACTAATTGGGGACTTAAACTGTAACAAGATTTTAATACTTTGTTTAATAATTACACCAAGTTATCGACTGCGTGTAACCCAAGGTTTTAATACTCTGTTATCAATTATGCCAAGTGTCCTTGTACATAATTTCACCCCTGTTTTAATAATTCTAGTGGCTATTAATCCATTCCTGTGTTCGATTAAATGAACGATTATTCGTACATATAAATACCCCGCCCATCGTGTCCGATTGAGTGTATATGGTTATTTATAGGGACGTCCAATTGTGAATCTTTATATTAAAATTAACAAACTATCATTTAGTTAAACAAATATAAAGCCCATTAATAGCCCATAGTCTAATTTCCACAAGTGTCGTTCTTTTGTCCAAACCCCAATTATGGTACAAAGCCCAATTACCCAATTTTAGTAATTAGCCCAACATCATGATTACTTCGTTTTAAATAAGCATAATAATAACTTAGCTACGAGACATTAATGTAAAAAAATTGAACATAACTTACAATGATTAAAAATAGCGTAGCGTTACACGGACAGAATTTCGACTTACACCCTTACAACATTCGCTAACATACCCTTATTATTAGGATTAAAATTAAAATTAAAATATAAATTATAAATAAATATTACGTATAGATAGATGGATGGATATATATTGATATTAAAATTCGTCGAACTGCGTTGGTTTTTATAGGCATTTTCATTTTTTGGGGCTTCGCGAGTCGCGGTACTTTTAGCCTTCGAACTCCGCAAGTCGCGGAGTTCGTTTTTACAGCTCATTCAGCCTTGGCTCTTTGTTTGCCGACGATTTTAAATAATAATATAATATATATATAATTTTTAAGAATTATTTATATATTATATTATATTCATGTGCATAGTTGACTTGTAATTTTTAGTCCGTTGCGTCGAGCGTTGAGAATTGACTCTGGTCCCGGTTTCGGATTTTCGAACGTCCTTGCGTACAATTTAATATCTTGTACTTTACGTTTTGAATCTTCTACTCTTGTAATTTCGAGACGTTTCTTATCAATAATTGGAACCTCTTTGATTGTATTTTGTACTTTTGAGCTTTTTGGTCATTTGCGTCTTCAATTCGTCGAATCTGTCTTTTGTCTTCACCTTTTATTATTTAAACGAATATCACTTGTAAATAGAACAATTTCAACTAAAAGCTTGTCTTTCTTGAGGAATAATGCTATGAAATATATGTTCGTTTTTAGCATTATCAAATATTCCCACACTTGTGCGTTGCTTGTCCTCAAGGAATATAGTCTTGAAATACTAGAATCACTTCTTTATTCTTCACACTTTGTACATCAGTGATTTCTATACGGCGGTATAAACAATGGTAGTAACGATATGGTTTACAGTCCCACATGACTATAAAAATTTAGATCCATTAAGGAAATTGGATCTTTATGAAAACATTTGATCTTTTGAAAATTAAATCTAGTTTTTACCCTAGATAAGTTTTCCGGAATAACCCTTCACCGGTGTTTGCAAAATATTTTTGTGGGTTTGGTGGGTTTCATATTTGAAAATTTTAGCTCAAAACTTATGGTTTTGTGTCACCCACTTGCTAACCTTATATTAGGAAAGCAACACGTCCAGTTTACTTGTCCCGTATATTACCTTTCGGTAAACTACCGTCCAGTTGTAAAGGAAAGCGTTGAACAAGCAACTGTTAAGGCAATGTCCCCTGACATGCTTTTAATTATGGTCTATAACGTGTCGGACGCAATTACTATCCTTGGTAGGAGAAATAGTAAAGCTCACCCTTATGATTTTTCGGTCTGGCACAAGGTCCTTTCCTTGACCATGCTATACAACCACCGTTCTTACTGTTGACACCCAATTTGATTCAGGTGACCTAATGAATTCCAGGTGAATTCCTAGGATTTTACGTTCAATGGTAATGAACGCATTGAAAACGGGTTTTTAGAAAACAAATCGGTTTGTAATTTTGATCAAAATATTTTCTCGTTCAGGCTCGAGTTTAGATATCATTGAATTCCATGAGTTTGTAATTCTCAATCTTTAAGGTCAATCTCAAGGATTGAGTAATATCAGGCTTAAAAGCTGATTTTTGATTTTTTAAGGAGATTATCCTTTCTGGGGATCTGATTCATTAGTCTTATCCAGCTAATTTGCACGGTGCCCCCCGTTGTACGAGATAAATCCTTCTCATGGTTAGGATAAATCTGACCACTTGGTGACCCTGTTTAATGCTGAGATCCGTGGATTTCCTGCTGATTTTAGAGATGACTTTTCTAGGTTTTTCGTCAACCTACAGCTGGTCTGGACGATAACTTCTTGACCTAAATCAAGAAGCGCGTTTCTTTTTCGGAAGACTTTACTTCCTTTTAATGATGGAATTGATTCATCGTGTAGATCCATCTCTTCTTTTCTTTCATCGGGTAAAACAGTTTAGTTTAGTCCAAAGCAAAAGTATTTTCAGTTATTTGTTACAGAAATATGTGACATATGTTTAAGATAACTTGGTAATTTTTCCCACACTTGGCTTTTATTTTCCTTTTTATTGTCCTCTATTCCATTTTAAATGAATTCTAACATTTTGGTTTGTTTCTCAATTTATGTCCTTTCCAAGGTAACAATAATTTTGGTGTTAACACCTAGTTTTATCGTTCATAAATATATATAAACATGATTTTGAGTTCATTTAATTGAAAATTTTGAAAAATTTTACTAGAATTGGGTAGTCAGTATATAAGACTAGGGCTGTTCTTTATTATCAGAGAGCACTAGATTCTAATACAACTACTGCTTTGCTAGTATTTTTAATGATAACCAAGTGTTTAAGATAAAAATTTTAAAAATCCGAAAGAATTTAACCCCTTCCCACACTTAAGATCTTGCAATGCCCTCATTTGCAAGAAATCAGTAACAATTTAAATTATTGAGGGTGATTAGCGTAGAAATGATTAAATTTTACCAAATTTTCCAAACATATTGTTGTTTGTGTTGAATGATAAATGGTGCACATCATTTGTTCATTCCTTCTCGTTGTTATTTCACATATATTTTGCATCTTGTCGTCAAAATTAGTTGCTTTTGCTGAACTTAATGCCAGTCTTTGAAAATGCGTTGTTTTACCCTGTTGTGTACATAAGATAAACTGCAAACATATATACATATTTTTGAAGTTTGGTATATTACCCCACATTCAAAAATTATTAAAATCTAATAATAAAAGTTAGAAAATTATAAAAACTATTACAATATTAACATAAGTATTAAATGTATTAACATTACAAATAATAAAATAAATAAAACTAAGTAGACTAGGGATGATACTGATGATGGAATTCAACAAGTTAACAAGTTGCAAAACCATGTTAATATATGTATATGTGCAAAATTTATGCATGCAAGCGGAAGCAATTTGTTTAAAACAAGGTTTAACATTTATATATGAATTCCATTAAAGATCTAGTCTTGTGTAATATACCAAAAGTAACTAGAGCTAGATTAAGGTTTATACCTCCTCTTAAAGAGGGTGAAGAACAAGGAAGAAGATGGTGAAGATGATGATAACACAATGCACCAAAACACCCTTGATTTTGCTAGTCTTTAAGACACCAAATGACCTTGACAACAAGCTTAATACCCACTTAATCTGCTGCTAATAATTCGGACAGCAGCTCCAAGAATGAGCTGAAAGTTTTGATGAGATTGAAGGGTTTATAGCTTCTAAATTGAAGCCTCAAGAGTAGTATACCCCAAGCTTTTGTTATACCAACACCTACCTTGAGTTTGGTTAGGATTTAGACACTTTAATCAATCAAGTAACCAAGCAAAATAACCTCTTCTTATCCCTCTATACCTCACGGCTATTTTCAGCAGAAAATAGTGAGTCACCTTTTTGTGTCTTACAAGTAGAATACTATAAAACATAAACCTTGAATGAAGTAGTCAATTTCTTGGTTACCATGTTGAGCATGCTTGCATGGAAAAGAGATATCACAAGTAACTATGTAGGTGGCATGAGGAATGTCTTTTGTTCCCCCATAAAACCGACCCCCATTTATTTTTATAAAAAAAAATACAATTCTTTCATAAAACAAGTTAAATACATATGTATTTATATTGTTACTTGTTTATTTTATAACCTTTTATAAAATATAACTCATTTTAATTATTTAAACTTATAAATAATTAAATCCATAACATATATAAATTATCCAAATAATTTATCTCAAGTGATTATATTTTAGAAAACCGATTTTCTAAAGTTCAAGTGTCGCGTATTCATTTAACGATCCATTCGTTAGATTAAATACAAATGAGGTGTCGGTAAGCTTGTTATTGGGTATGACCCGGCTTGGATCATAACACATTAGCCACATTGATTTAATACGTCTCTCGGGCATACGAAATGCTTTCAATCTCCCACTTGCACGAGAAACGTAAGAAATTAATGCAAGTGATGGATACAGCCTAACACACCGTCCATCACCCCTAATATGTTATGACTTTGTGCCATTCAATAACATCATCCCTTTCGAGTTCCCATCTCGAACATGATTAGGTGAATCTATCAATATATCCTTTTGTTCTAGATGTCATGTCAAATCCAAGAGATACAGAGTGATCACTCTCTTATAGATTTAACTTTTAGGCCTTAGACATCTGACTCTCAACGAATAAGAGGGACAAATTCCATCTTGACTACATACGTCCTAGATATACACTTTGTAATATACCTGAGTTCTTCCTTATGTACTACTATGTTTCAGAATAGCGAAGGAAAGAATCAAGGCACAGTACTTGGTGAATATCCGAACCCAATATGTATCTCAGGTCAGAGGATACAATGATATTCGCCTTTACTCAAGATTACATGTGATCAACCACAAAGGCTCTATACAGTAATTCTTGAGAGCGGGTCTTCCAATATTTGTTTCCCACAAATATCTATGAACTTTGGTTGCAACCTTGCCCCACATTCAGTCCTTGAATGTATACCAATCCAAGTTCATAATAGTCTAAACCTCACACTTTTTCCCACAAATGTGATCAACTACGGAATTCAGAATAATAGTTTATTCATGGATAAAATATGCAAAATTGGAACATGACACATAAATATATTAATACCATAATTATATTAATGAGTTTGAACTAATTCGTTCTGATACAATACATAAAATAGATCAATTCCAATCACTAGAATATCGAAGCCCTAATGCACAAACATGTCCCTCATGTTTTGGCCCATGTAAAAGCTTCGTGAGTGGATCCGCAACATTTTGATCTGTGTGAACTTTGTGAATACATATCTTTCCCTTTTCAACCTCATCCCTGATGTAGTTGAATCTCCGCTCAATGTGACGAGTCTTTTGATGAGCACGAGGTTCCTTGATTTGAGCAATCGCACCCTCGTTGTCACAAAAGATCTCAAGAGGGTCCTGAATGGAAGGGACCACTCCTAAGTCGTCGATGAATTTCTTCATCCATGCAGCTTCCTGAGCTGCCAGTGAGGCGGCAATGTACTCCGACTCTGTAGTGGATAACGCAACAACCTCCTGTTTTGAACTCTTCCAAGAGACCGCACCACTATTTAACATGAAGACATAACCGGATTGTGATCGAGAGTCATCTCGATCAGTTTGGAAACTCGCGTCCACGTAACCTTTTACGGCGAGTTCCTCCTCACCAGACCCATATATTAGAAACATATCCTTAGTTCTCCTAAGGTATTTCAATATACTTTTAACAGCAATCCAATGACTGTTTCCTGGGTTGTTCTGGTATCTACTTGTCAAGCTTAGAGCGCATGACACATCCGGTCTAGTACATATCATTGCATACATGATAGACCCAATAGCAGATGCGTATGGGACTTTCTTCATTCTCTCTTGTTCATCTTTCGTGGCAGGACACTGAGATGAACTGAGAACGGTTCCTTTTTGAATAGGTACCAAACCTCTCTTAGAGTTTTCCATCTTGAACCTTTTCAAGATTTTATCAATGTATGTACTTTGACTTAAACCTATCAATCTCTTGGATCTATTCCTATAGATCCCTATCCCCAATATGTATTGTGCATCTCCAAGATCCTTAATGGAGAAGCAACTCTTTAGCCAAGTTTTGACTCCTTGCATTGTGGTAATATCATTCCCAAATAATAATATATCATCCACATATAGTACAAGGAATATGATAGTGCTCCCACTAGCTTTCTTATATACACAAGCTTCATCACCATTTTTAATGAAGCCAAATTTCTCGGCTTCCTCATTAAAACGATGATTCCACATTCTAGATGCTTGTTTCAATCCGTAGATTGACTTCTTTAACTTGCATACACTTTTAGGATATTTTGGATCAACAAAACCTTCAGGCTGGACCATATAGACATCTTCCATAAGATATCCATTTAGGAAAGCGGTTTTGACATCCATTTGCCATATTTCATAGTCGTAGTGAGCAGCAATGGCAAATAATATCCTAATAGACTTTAGCATTGCCACAGGCGAGAAAGTTTCATCATAATCAACCCCTTGAGTTTGAGTGAAACCTTTTGCAACAAGTCTAGCTTTATATGTATCCAAGTTTCCATGTATGTCGGTTTTCATTTTGAAAAGCCATTTGCAATCAACTAGCTTAGAGCTAGGAGGTTGCTCAACAAGTTCCCACACTTGGTTTTCATACATGGATTGCATCTCGGCGTTCATGGCTTCCTGCCATTTATCTTTATCAATCCTTGATAAAGCATCTTGGTAGTTTGTTGGTTCATCCAAATCAACCGTATAGCAACCATCTATGAGAAACCCATATCTCTCAGGAGGATTGCTAATCCTACCAGATCTACGAATGCCTTGTGTATTTTGATCATCCATTTGATCACTATCAACATTTTCATGTTGAGTGCTAGTGTCAACCAATTGTGTATCATCTACTTGATCTTGAACCTCTTCAAGATCTATCTTCCTTTCACTATTTCCTTCCATTAGGAACTTAGTTTCAAGGAATTCCGCCTTCCGAGCAACAAATACATTTTGCTCGGATGGATCATAGAAATAGTATCCCATATCATCCTTGGGATATCCTATGAAGATACACTTCGTGGATCGAGCATGTAGCTTATTTGCTACATAACGCTTAGGATAAGCTTCACATCCCCATACTTTCAAGTATGAAAGAGAAGGTGGTTTTCCAAACCATATTTCATGAGGAGTTCGTTCCACTTTCTTGGTTGGGGCCATATTTAAAATACGAGCCGCGGAGCTCAGACAATAACCCCAAAATGATAGAGGCAACGAGCTTCTTGCCATCATAGATCGAACCATATCCATTAGGGTTCGGTTCCTCCTTTCGGAAACTCCATTAAGTTGGGGTGTTCCGGGTGGAGTAAGTTGTGAGATAATCCCACAACTCCTAAGATGATCTTGGAAGGCATCGCTTAGGTATTCACCTCCTCTATCGGTACGAAGTACCTTAATTGTCCTATTGAGTTGATTTTGCACTTCGTTTTGATATTCTTTGAATGCTTCAAACGTTTCGTCCTTGTGTCTTAATAAGTAGACATATCCGAAACGACTAAAGTCATCAATGAAAGTAACAAAGTATCGTTCACCATTCCTAGTCATGGGTTTAAAGGGTCCACATACATCCGAATGTATTAATCCCAACAAATCTTTAGCCCTTTCACAAGTTCCTTTGAAAGGTGCTTTAGTCATCTTGCCTTGTAAACAAGATTCACATACATCGAATGAGTCTATCTCATTTGACTTCAAAAGTCCATTCTTTTGAAGTGTATGCATTCGATTCTTGTTTATATGGCCAAGGCGACAATGCCATAAATAGGAATCACTCAAATCCCTTTTGAGTTTCTTGGTGCTAGTATGGTATATAGAGCTCGATGATGCGTCATCATGAACCAATTCATAAATTCCATTTGAAGGCGAAGCCTTGAAATAGAACACATTATTTTTAGTAATATGAATATCATCATCAACAAAATTAACAACGTAACCACATTGTTTTAAGCGAGAAATAGAAATAATGTTTCGACATAAATCCGGTGCATACAAAACATTTTCTAAAATAAGCTCCAATCCACTTGGAAGCTTCAAAACAAATTCTCCTTGAGCTTTAACATGCACCTTTGCACCATTGCCCATATAGAGACTTGATGTTCCCGCTTTATGATCACTTCTTTTGAACCCCTGCAAAGAATTGCAAATATGAGTTCCACATCCCGTGTCTAATACCCATGTATTAGAAGAAGTAATACTAAGCTCTATATATACCATATATATATTACCTGAGGTTTGCCCTGCATTCCTCTTGTCCTTCAACTCTTTAAGATAGACCGGACAGTTTCGTTTCCAATGACCCATCTCACCGCAACCGAAACATGGGTCTTCCTTGGGGTTTGCCTTCTCGGCTACCTTTTGCTTCTTAGCCTTGTTGATGGTTGGGGTAACCATCTTTCCCTTCCCTTTGCCTTGATGGGCGGGTCCTTTTCTCTTAGCCACCTTTGGCTTAGAGATGTTACCTTTAGACCCACCTTGATCGATTGCTAACACGGGTAAAGCCCTTTTACCCATGCTAGTTTCCGCCGTCCTAAGCATACCATGAAGCTCACCTATGCTCTTATCCATCCCATTCATGTTGTAATTAATTACAAATTGATCAAACCTCTTTGATAGGGAGTTAAGGATAAGATCGGTGGCTAACTCATTGGAAATGTTTAGGTTAAGACGGTTAGCACGATCGATAAGGCTTTTCATCTTAAGTACATAAGATGAAACCGATTGGGTATCGTCCATACGACAAGCATGTAGCGCCCGAACCGTTTCGAAACGCTCAACACGTGCTTGTTGGAGAAACATCTCCTTCAATTGTGATATCATGTCGTATGCGCTATGATGCTCGAAATCCTTTTGGAGTTCGGGTATCATAGTCCCAAGCATTAAGCATGAGACTTGAAGGGAGTCGTGGCAATACTTATCGTAAGAGGCCATTGCCTCCACATCACTCTCATCCGGTTGATCGGGAATGGGGTCCTCAAGCACATACATTTTATCCTCTTGTTTGAGGACAATCCGAAGATTGCGGAACCAATCCATAAAGTTTGTATGGTTGAGTTTGTCTTTCTCGAGGAGAGACCGTAACGATAGGTTGTTAAAGTTAAGTGGTGCATTGTTCATGTTGTTGTTGTTATTAGCGGCCATCTACAAAATTCAACAAAGTTCTTTTAAGTATTGATTTCAAGTTTAATAAACAATACCCTTTTAATTTGTTATATTAAATATTAGAATCCAACGGTAAATCAAATTTCGGTTAGGTGACCTTTATCCCGTCATTTGATTTAGCTAGGTAGTCTTAATGACAATTGCAATCCTTTTGCAACTTCTAAGTTATGGGATCATGCAATCCTTTTGCATGGCATATTAATCCCATCAACGCCTATTTGCTCCTCATGCTTCGGTGACCCTAAGTTCATGATTCCCAAATCAAGTCGTCCTACTTGTGTAGACATGTAGGCTTAACATACAAGTGGTTAGGTGACCTTTATCCCACATATATGCGAAGCGTACCTTATTCATATTAGTTCACTCATGACGGTTAGGTGACCTTTATCCCATCAAGAGATTCCTAATATGTCTAAGCGTTTCCACAAAAGGATGGCGTTTAACTTGTTTACCTTATTTTAGTTAAAGGGATTTTAGGTTTTCTACATTCTAGTTTAGAAAACAAGTGCTATACACCAACATGCATTTGGTGTGTAGTGTTTTTATGAAAACCCATTTTCATGTCCTTTTAAGTAACCAATTACTAGTTATAAACCAATTTGTTATCCTTTTTATATATATGTCCTTAATAACCAATTATAATGTCATTCTTGCAAGTGTATTCATGTGAACTTGTATCAACCAAACACATACACAACAAACATACAAGCATGCAAATAAGAAGGTCCACATTCAAGCCATGGTGGTGAACACTTGTTTAGCCAAAACAAGTGTTACCTAAAGGGTTAAAGAACAAAAGTAAGAGATTAACAAATCTCCCACTTAATCTTGTAATCTTCCATAAGCTCCTTCTTGTAATCATCTTCTTGAATCTTCATTTTCTTTTTACAAAATTATATCCTAATACAATTTTTCTAGAAAATAAAATACAACCTATTCTATTTTTACAAACCAATAGAATAAATTACATCAACAAATTACAAGAATAAATTACAACTTATTACAAACCAAAATGAAAGAATAATTATTACAAACCATAAGAATGAATAATTAACCAAATCATAAAACCAAACATGCACATGGTCTAGGCTTGATTGTGAACAACATTAAACAACAAAACTTGGCCAAACTTGAAGATCCAAACCCACTTTTGAGACCCATAAAATTCGGCCAAACCAAGCACCCACCCAAAACTCATGATTTTTCAAATCTACTTTCATGCATGTTGGTAGATTGCAAAACAAATGAGTTTACTAGCCAAAACAAGAAGCATATTAACAAGACTTTGGCTCTGATACCATTGATGGAATTCAACAAGTTAACAAGTTGCAAAACCATGTTAATATATGTATATGTGCAAAATTTATGCATGCAAGCGGAAGCAATTTGTTTAAAACAAGGTTTAACATTTATATATGAATTCCATTAAAGATCTAGTCTTGTGTAATATACCAAAAGTAACTAGAGCTAGATTAAGGTTTATACCTCCTCTTAAAGAGGGTGAAGAACAAGGAAGAAGATGGTGAAGATGATGATAACACAATGCACCAAAACACCCTTGATTTTGCTAGTCTTTAAGACACCAAATGACCTTGACAACAAGCTTAATACCCACTTAATCTGCTGCTAATAATTCGGACAGCAGCTCCAAGAATGAGCTGAAAGTTTTGATGAGATTGAAGGGTTTATAGCTTCTAAATTGAAGCCTCAAGAGTAGTATACCCCAAGCTTTTGTTATACCAACACCTACCTTGAGTTTGGTTAGGATTTAGACACTTTAATCAATCAAGTAACCAAGCAAAATAACCTCTTCTTATCCCTCTATACCTCACGGCTATTTTCAGCAGAAAATAGTGAGTCACCTTTTTGTGTCTTACAAGTAGAATACTATAAAACATAAACCTTGAATGAAGTAGTCAATTTCTTGGTTACCATGTTGAGCATGCTTGCATGGAAAAGAGATATCACAAGTAACTATGTAGGTGGCATGAGGAATGTCTTTTGTTCCCCCATAAAACCGACCCCCATTTATTTTTATAAAAAAAAATACAATTCTTTCATAAAACAAGTTAAATACATATGTATTTATATTGTTACTTGTTTATTTTATAACCTTTTATAAAATATAACTCATTTTAATTATTTAAACTTATAAATAATTAAATCCATAACATATATAAATTATCCAAATAATTTATCTCAAGTGATTATATTTTAGAAAACCGATTTTCTAAAGTTCAAGTGTCGCGTATTCATTTAACGATCCATTCGTTAGATTAAATACAAATGAGGTGTCGGTAAGCTTGTTATTGGGTATGACCCGGCTTGGATCATAACACATTAGCCACATTGATTTAATACGTCTCTCGGGCATACGAAATGCTTTCAACTGATACCAGTAGGGGTTCCATGCATAACCGTATGTGTTATAGAATGCTTCGGCTGGGTTATACGTAGGATACGGTGGTTGGATCTCTATAGACCAGGGAGGAAATACGGGCGATTGAGTAGGAATATAGTTTCTACCTATTTGTTGGCAATAAGCTATGATTTGGTTTTGATGAACTTGCCAATCTTCAAATGCTCGATGTCTAGCATTTTCATACTGTTGTGAAGCTATAAACCTTTGCATTTCTGTCATTTCATTTCCCCCTCCCACATTACATGGCTGTTGGTTTCTCTCAACCTGTGGATGTCTACCATGGTATTGTACTGCGGCGTTATTTCGCCTCTTCAAAACCTTAGCACCATGGTATACATTTAAACCTATTGTATCGCGGGGTTCTGGTTCTTCGACTAATAATCCCCCCGACTTATATCCACACCGAGATATTCAGCAATCAAAGTAATAAATATACCACCTCCTATTATGCTACGTGGTCTCATCCCCCTAACCATAGCTGATAAATAATAACCCACACAATAAGGTATACTTACAGCGCTTTGTGGGTCTCGAATACACATATGGTAAAACAAATCCTGTTCATTTACCTTTTCCTTATTCTTACCTCTTTGTGTAATCGAATTAGCTAAAAACCTATGAATTACTCTTAACTCTGCTCTATCTATATCCAAATAAGAGTAATTTCCCCCTTTAAATCGGTGATGGCTAGTCATTTGACTCCATACACCATGCGTATCAAAATTTTCGTCTATCTTTCTACCATTTAGTATCAACCCTCTACAATCGACAGATGCTAACTCCTCAGGCGTATATATACGTAAAGCCTGAGCCATGTCTAGTAAAGACATGTGGCGCATCGAACCTCCTAACAAAAATATAATAAAAGATCGATCGGTTAAACTATCTACCCGATCATTTAATTCTATACTACACAACAATTCTTCACACCATACTTTATATACAGATCTACGCATGTTGAATAACCGTACCCAATCGTTAAAAGTAGAATTACCATACCTCTGTGCAAGTAATTCCCTAATTGGCCCGGCCAATTCTACAGCTTCTAATGGTCCCCATTCTATGACCCTAGGTACTTCAACAGCTTTAGAATGAAGAGTATGCAAACCCCTTTGGTATTTTGGATAATCTATCCAAAGTCTGTCAAATCTCAGGTTCGGGTGCAAATCTTTCAAGTGCATATCAGAAAATGTCATGACTGGATGAGGTATATCTTGTTTGTAGTAGTTATCCACCTCCTGTAGTTCCGTATTCTCAGCAGGAGCATTGCGAGCTTGGGATGAAGATTCACCCCTTTCAGTCTGCAAAACACATCAAACACAATTTTTGTGCATCCAAATATGCATTAGTGTCAGCAAAATCATCAATCAAAATAATTACAATGACATGATCAATTTATATCAAACTTAAGCTCATTTTCATATTTTCATCAAATCTACACTTTTTCAAATAAGCATATACGAAAATGTTCGCCAAGTTCATAAGCATTCAACTCAAATAACATGTCAAAATAATCATCACTAGCAATTAAACAAGTTTCAAATGGCATTATCTCTCAAAAATCAAGTTCATGAATTTTAGACTTGAAAAAGTCCACTTTAATTCTCAAAATCATGCTTAGGCTCAAAGTTTGGATCATTTAACTACCTAAACATGTTACACTACTTAATTTAGCAACAATTCATGACAAAAATCAGCCATAACCTGTTTATATCAAAAAGCCCCAAATTTGCTCAAGAACACAAACCCTAGATTACTCAAAATTTGAAGTTTAAGGCTCCTAATCATGTTAAATAGCATTAATCTAGGTTATACAAGCATAATACATAAGCAATTTAAGCATAATTACTCTAAAAAGCATCAAAATCAAATTGGGTATAAAATTGCTCAAGAACACTAATTTTCGGATTAAATGGTGTTTATGTGTAGAAATTTACCATTTTTCTTGAGTAATTCCTTGATAGCATCCTTCTCAACATGATTTTAGTAAAAGATTTGATGATTTTCGGTGAAAAAATTCGATTTTGGGAGTTATTTTTCGTGTATTTTCGCAGAAAAATGGGTGTGGTAGTGTGCAGACTGATCTGTTCGGCCCTTTTATTTTTTTCTGTATTTTTGAAACTCCGCGAGTCGCGGCATTTTGCCATTGCAAACTCCGCGAGTCGCGGTGCTTTTTTTTTTTTTTTTTAATAAACCTTAACTTATGAAAGAATTAAGTAATTAATTTTAAAATTTTGTTTCCCGTGTTATTTAGGGCGAGGTCGTTTCGGATCGATGTCCTAGTCCGTCCTTCGACAAAATTTTAAAATTTGTCTTTTTCAAGCGATTGTTTTAAAAGCTTAGATTTTTTAGTTTTTTAATGTTTTGTCATACTTTAATTCAATAAGATTAAAAATAATGATAATAAAAGTTCTCGTCCCTCCCTTGGGTAAAGCAATTTCGGTTCAATGACCTAGTCTTCAACTTACGACGAATTTTAAAAATCATATTTTTAACTTAGCGAAATAAAGTAAATTTTTGTTTTTAAATTCACACAACTTAAATATAAAATTCAAAATTAATATTAAAAATTCACACCAAACTTACAATTTAAAATGCATAAAAATAAAATTCATATTTTAAAAATTAAAAATTCACACCAAACTTAATTTAAAAATTCATATTATAAATTCACACCAAACTTATATTAATTTTACAAAGTTTACAATATTAATTTAAGATTTATATATTAATTTTAAAAACATGGTAAAAATAAAATTAAAAATCTTTTTGGCTTTTATCCCACTTTAATCAATCAAATATTATCAAAAATATGCGCCCCTCTTTTCGGTAAAGTAATTTCGGTTCCAAGACCTAATTTAACTCATGACGAATTTTTAAAATATTTTGGGTTGATTGATTAAAGATATTTATACCTTAAGAATAAACATTAAATTTCGCCGTGATGTAATAAATTTTTGAATGATATCAATAATTTCGGTCGCCAAACCTAATTTTATTCAATACCAATTTAATACTTTATAGAGAACAAATTAGCGTTTATTATCAAAAGGTTAAAAATAAAAATAAAAACTATACAGACTTACCTGTGAGATAATATTCTTAGTTATATGATCTATCCCATTCATAAGATATTCGGTTTAATTGGTTTTCCATGGCTACATAGGCGTAACCTCGAGCATTCAGTGTTTTTTCTTCTAAACATATGAACGGTCCGTCTCTGCATAAAGTAACAAATTCGGTATTTGAATAGGTTTGATTATTTGAACATTTACCTCCATGTGACCATTTTCCGCATTTGTGACATCTTTCTAGGTGTCGTGCTCTTCTTTTCGATGCGGATTTTGATTTTCCTTTACCAAATTGTAACTTATTATCTTCCAATCTGGATTCTTTTCTTACTCCGTCCAATCTTTCTCTGATTACTGATACTATTTCACTCGGTAGTGTGTCATTATTACGTTTAGTGATCAAAGCGTGTAGCATTAGACCATAGTTTAGTTCACAGGCAGTCTTCATTTCCTAAAAAAAAATAAAAATTCGAAATGGGGGGAGAAGACTAGTTCTTTAGGGTCTGCTAGGGAAAGACCATTCGGGTTCCATTTTCGAGACTACACGAAAACAGACAATCTAACTCTAACAGAAATATATATTATCCTTTAAAGACTTGATTCTCCCCACACTTAGTTAGCTGTGTTATCGAAATTGTGATTAACTTCGTTGTCGAATTCCATCGGACTATCTATGTAATGTTTAACTCTGTGACCATTAACCTTAAATTCAATCCCATTTGAATTTATTAATTCTATCGTTCCGTATGGGAAAACTCTTTTGACTATGAATGGTCCAGACCATCTTGATTTCAATTTTCTAGGAAATAGCTTGAATCGTGAATTGAAAAGAAGAACTCTGTCTCCTTCTTTAAATTCTTTTAAACTTCTGATTCTTTTATCATGCCATTTCTTCGTTCTTTCCTTATAGATTAACGAATTTTCGTATGCTTCATGTCTTAATTCTTCTAATTCGTTTAGTTGACTTAATCGTAGACGTCCAGCTTCATGTATATCAAGATTACATGTCTTCAAAGCCCAAAATGCTTTGTGTTCAATTTCTACTGGAAGATGACATGCTTTTCCGTAAACGAGTCTAAAAGGTGTGGTTCCAATTGGTGTTTTGTAGGATGTTCTAAAATCCCAGAGTGCATCCTCCAATTTAATGGACCATTCCTTCGGATTTGATCCTACGGTTTTCTCTAGAATACGTTTTAATGCTCGGTTGGTATTTTTAACTTGTCCACTTGTTTGTGGATGATATGCGGTGGAGATTTTATGAGTTACTCCATATCTTTTAAGAACTTTCTCAAGTTGATTATTACAGAAATGAGTACCCCGATCACTTATTAAAGCTTTCGGTGTTCCAAACCTTGCAAAAAGACGTTTTAAAAAGTTGACTACAACTCGTGCATCATTAATTGGGAGAGCTTGTGCTTCCGCCCATTTAGATACATAATCAATGGCTACGAGAATATAGAGATTATTATGAGATTTTGGAAATGGACCCATAAAGTCAATACCCTAAATGTCAAATACTTCACATACTTGTATGACATTTTGTGGCATTTCATCACGTTGACTTATTTTTTCGGCTCTTTGACATGCATCACAGGATTTGCAAAAAAGGTGTGCGTCTTTGTAAATTGTAGGCCAATAGAATCCAGCTTCATAAACTTTTCTTGCTGTTAATTGAGGCCCATAATGCCCACCTGTTGGTCCTGTGTGACAATGGTTTAAAATTTTACTAGCTTCATCTCCGAATACACATCGGCGTATTATTTCATCTGGACAACTTTTAAATAGATGTGGATCTTCCCAGAAATAGTGTTTTATATCACTGAAGAATTTCTTTCGTTTTTGGTACGATAATCCTTTTTCAAGGAATCCACAAACTAAGTAGTTTGCATAGTCTGCAAACCATGGGATTTCATTATAATCTATCTTCAATAGATATTCATCAGGAAAGTTGTCTTGTATGGCCGATTCATTTAGAACTTCTAATTCGGGATTTTCAAGACGAGAAAGATGATCAGCGGCGAGATTTTCTGCTCCTTTTTTATCTCGGATTTCAATATCGAACTCTTGTAAGAGTAAGATCCAACGGATTAATCTTGGTTTAGCATCTTGTTTCGAAAATAGGTATCTAAGAGCAGAATGGTTGGTATAGACCACCGTTTTAGCCAGAACGAGATATGATCGAAATTTGTCAAAAACAAAGACAATAGCAAGGAGTTCTTTTTCAGTAGTTGTATAATTTGTTTGTGCTCCTTGTAACATCTTACTAGCATAATATATAGGTTGAAATCGTTTTTCAATCCTTTGTCCTAAAACAGCTCCCATTGCAAAATCACTTGCATCGCACATTAGTTCAAATGGTAGATTCCAATTTGGTGTTATCATGATCGGTGCATTAGTGAGTTTCTCTTTAAGAATATTAAAAGATTTGATACATTCATCTGAAAAGATGAATGGAGCATCTTTTTCTAGGAGTTTATTCATAGGAGTGGCAATTTTAGAAAAATCTTTTATGAAACGTCGGTAAAAACCGGCATGCCCTAGAAAACTCCTAACTCCTCTAACATTGGTGGGATGTGGAAGTTTAGCAATTACATCTACTTTAGCTCTATCCACTTCAATTCCTTCCTTTGAGATTTTATGTCCAAGAACGATGCCTTCTTTAACCATGAAATGGCATTTCTCCCAATTAAGAACTAGATTTGATTGTTCGCATCTAATAAGCATTCGTTCAAGATTAGCTAGACATGTTTCAAATGTATCACCGAATACTGAAAAATCATCCATGAAAACTTCCATGCATTCTTCTATCATGTCGTGAAAAATCGCCATCATACACCTTTGAAAGGTTGCAGGGGCATTGCAAAGTCCAAATGGCATGCGTTTGTAAGCAAAAGTACCATAAGGGCACGTGAATGTGGTTTTATCTTGATCTTCGGGTGCTATTGGAATTTGAAAATATCTGGAAAATCCATCAAGAAAATAATAATAACTATTTCCGGCTAATCTTTCCAACATTTGATCAATGAAAGGTAAGGGAAAGTGATCTTTTCTGGTGGCGTCATTTAATTTTCTATAATCAATACATACACGCCATCATGTTACAGTCCTTGTAGGAATAAGCTCATTTTTTTCATTTGTAATGACAGTCATGCCACCCTTCTTAGGCACGCATTGAACTGGGCTTACCCATGGACTATCAGATATTGGATGAATTAGACCTGCGTCTAGCAGTTTAATAATCTCTTTCTTAACTACATCTTGCATATTAGGATTTAGTCTTCGTTGGCGTTGCACATACGTTTTATGACCTTCTTCCATAAGGATTTTATGTGTGCAATACGAAGGACTTATTCCTTTAATATCATGAATCTTCCATGCAATAGCTGGTTTATGAGCTTTCAACACAGAAATGAGTTGTGATTTCTCATTTTCAGTAAGAGAAGATGATATTATTACAGGTAATTCAGATTCACCATGTAAATAAGCGTATTCCAAATGGTTTGGAAGTGGCTTTAACTCTAATTTCGGAGGTTCTTCTATTGATGATTTATATCGATATCTGTCTTCTTCTTTTAGCATTTGAATTTCTTCTGTTGTTGGTTCATATCCATTAGCCATAAGTGTAGCTAATATTTCAGCTTCATCAATTTGTTCAGTTCCTTCTCCTAAAGAACATTCTCCTGTTCCTTGTAATTCTGGAAATTCTTCTAATAATTCTGCATGTGCATCTATAGTTTGAATATAATAACATGTATCATCTGCAGATTGTAGTTGTTGCATTGCTCTATCAACTGAAAAGGTAACACTCTCGTCCTCTATACTTAGGGTCAATTTCTTACCGAACACGTCTATCATTACTTTAGCCGTGTTTAAGAATGGTCTTCCTAATATGAGAGGAACTTGAGAATCTTCTTCCATGTCCAGAACAACAAAATCTACTGGAAATACTAAAGTACCAACTTTAACTAGCATGTTCTCTATTATCCCTCTAGGATATTTTATTGATCGATCGGCTAGTTGTATGCTTATTCTTGTTGGTTTCAATTCTCCAAGGTCTACTTTAGCGTATAGTGAATACGGCATTAAATTTATACTAGCACCTAAGTCTGCCAATGCTTCTATTGAACTAAGACTACCCAGAAAATATGGAATTGTGAAACTTCCTGGATCAGATAATTTTTCTGGTATCTTATTCAACAGTACTGCTGAACAATTAGCGTTCATAGTAACAGCCGAGAGTTCTTCCATTTTCTTTCTATTTGAGATTAGATCTTTCAAGAATTTAGCATATCTAGGCATTCCTGAAATCACATCAATGAAAGGAAGATTTACATTTATCTGTTTAAACATATCCAAGAATTTGGATTGATCGGCTTCAAGTTTCTCTTTCTTCATTTTACTCGGGTAAGGAAGTGGTGGTTGGTATGGTTTAACATAAGGTTTAGCCTTAACTGTGTTATCTTCATTAACCTTTTCAACTACCGGTTCTTTTTCCTTATCTTGATTAGGTTGTGGTTCTTGTGGAGTAGGAATAGCTTTATCAGAAGTTACAGGTATTTCAGGTGGTTTAAGTGTTGTACCACTTCTTGTGGTAATGGCTTTAGCTGTTTCATTCCGGGGGTTAGCATTTGTATCACTAGGTAAACTTCTCGGTTTTCTTTCACCTATTAATCTTGCTAGGTTACTTACTTCTTATTCCAAGTTTTGAATAGAAGCTTGCTGATTTCTAAATGCTTGAGCATTTTGTTCATTAGTTTGTTTTTGAGATGTGAAAAACTGCGTTTGAGTTTCAACTAGCTTCGTCATCATATCTTCTAAATTCGGCTTTTTATCATCGGTTTGTTGTGGTGGTTTGTTTTGAAAATTAGGTCTTTGCTGATTGTAAGTATTATTGGATACTTGTTGATTGCTAGGACCTTGTTGGTTGTTGTATGGAATATTTCGATTATAATTCTGGTTTTGATTGTAAATAGGTCTTGGCGGTTGATAATTATTCTGATAATTATTTCCAGGCCTTTAATTTATGTATGAAATATTCTCTCTTTGTTCCATTGTTAATTCAATACTAAGACAATCTTTTGTCAAATGTGGTCCTCCACACTGCTCACAACTAATTCGTATTGAGTGAATATCCTTAGTCATCTTTTCCATTCGTCTCTCGACAGCATCTATCTTTGCGGAAATGGAATCTAAGTCATGGTTAGAATCGGCTCTAGCTGCTTTAGATGATCTAACGATATCTTTTTCTTGGTGCCACTCATGTGAGTGGGAAGCAGTGTTATCAATAATTTTATAAGCATCAGTTTTGGTTTTCTTCATAATGGAACCACCAGCTGCTATATCGATGTCTTTTCATGTAGTGATGTCGCATCCTTGGTAGAATATTTGTGCTATTTCACAGGTGTCTAAACCATGTTGCGGACATCCTCTTAATAACTTTCCAAATCTTGTCCACGCCTCATATAGAGTTTCATTTGGCTTCTGTGTGAACGTAACAATTTCTCCTTGAAGTCTTACGGCTTTAGATGCCGGAAAGAATTGTTTAAGAAATTTTTCAACTAATACATCCCATGTATCTATCGCCCCTTCAGGTAACGATTCCAACCAATCTTTGGCTTCTCCCTTTAAAGTCCAGGGAAATAGCATGAGATATATCTGTTCATCCTCCACTTCTCTTATTTTAAATAGTGTGCAGATCCTATTAAAGGTACGAAGATGTTCATTTGGATCTTCCTTCGGCGCACCACTAAATTGGCATTGATTAGTCATCACGTGTAGAATTTGTCCTTTGATTTCATAATCCGGCGCAATAATGTCTGGATGAGTAATTGCGTGATCTTGGCCAGTGCGTTTAGCTCTCATTCGGTCTTCCATACTTAAAGGTTCCGGATTCTCCATAATTGAATTTGTTGAATCGGAATCACTAGAGGATTCTGATTTAATGGTTCGTTCCTCAACAATCTCTGTTTGAATGATTGGTGGTTCCGGAGGAAAATTTAATGGTTCAGGATCTATGAATCGTCCCTGAATATTCTCCGGATTCTCAATTGTGAGGTCGGGCTCAAAAAATGGATTATCGGAAATTTGAACTGGAGTACTTGGTCGACTGGATGACGATTCTAAAGAAAAATCAACGGCGGTAATATTTGCTAAATGTCTTGATCTAGTTACAGGTGGTGAACGTACAAAAGGTGGTGAACGTCTTGCTCGGTGCATTCACTGAATATCCTATTAGTTTTTAAAACGGAAAGAAAAATTATATAAGTTATCAAATTAATAGACTTTTCTGATTTTGCCCACGTTTCGAATAGCCAAAAGATGCAGCAGAGGGGCAGGATTCGTTTGGTCTCAATATAATTGAGGACTGTTTGGCTCCAATAACCCGGTCCACGTACAAATCTAACTATTACTACGAATCAGAAAATTTTGTGTCTATCAATTTAACCACTTAAAATAAATTTTCGTAATTTTAAGAAATTTAGATAAGAAGTAGAATAAAAATCTATGTCCTAAAACTAGAATAGCGAGAAATAAGAAAGAAAAAGAGTGTGTCGGAAAAGGTCGAAAAATAAAAATAAGAAAGAAAAAGAGTAACTTAAAGAACTTAAAAACACTCGACTAACCCAACCTTATTACTATCACTAACTTAAAATTATAATCGCAAATTGAGATTACTAATTGGAATGATAATTGATACATAAGTAAAAGGCGTCTAAAAATATTAAAGCTTACAAGTAAAACTATATCCCAAATGGCAATGTCTTAAAAAGGAACTAAAACTTAAAAAGGCGTCGCAGAATTCTAAAGCACTTAAATCTTAGTCTAAAGAAAGAGCTCTTAAAGGATTTTACGGCAAAGCCTAAAAATCTAGAAGTAAAAATAACTATGGCAAAAACTATATTTAAAATTAAAAACGAGCGAAAAATACAAAAATTACACTAAAACAATTAAAAAGGAACAAAATATAAAAATATACAAAAAGTTGTAAAAATTACAATTTTTATAAAAATATTATTTTTATATTATTTATTTATTAAACCTATTAATTTTACATTAATTAAACTAATTTAACTAAATATATAAATTAAATAAAAAGTAAAATTAATTAATGCATTAAAATTAAACTTAATTAGGGTTAAAATTTAATTAATAAATATAAAACCCGTGATTAATGCTGATTAGGGTTTCTGTCACGTGTGTCAGGGCTGCTCCGCGAGTTGCGGTGCCCGAAGCAGGAAAACTCCGCGAGTCGCGGGGTTCTTAAATTCAACTCTGGTACAGTTTTTAATTCGACGCGTTTTTTTTATATATTTTCTGTTTTAAAAACTAAATAAAATACTTATAAAAAAAAACTTATATTTAAAAATTAAAATAAAAATAGAACTACTGAATAATTTTATAAATAAAAATCTTAAAACTAGATTTATATATATATATATATATATATATATATATATATATATATATATATATATATATATATATATATATATATATATATATAATTTTTTTTTCTTTTTCGGTTTTTGATTTTATATTTTAAATAAACATAAAATATTTAAATAAAACTTATAATTTTTATAAAATATAAATAAAGAAACTTTATAAAACTTAAATATTTAACAAAATCTTAAAAATATTTATATTTTTGTTTTTCTTTTTATGTTTTCGAATATTTAAAACGTATTTTTACAAAAGCGTATAAAAGTAAACAAAAAAAAAATAAATTTTTTTTATTAGCGTTGCGCTTCTGGCTTTTAAGCTAGATTGTTCCCCGGTAGCGGCGCCAAAAATAACTTGATGTTATGCGAGATGTATATAAAATAGCTATTAAATTTTATAAGAAAATACTATAAAATACGATACAATTTTACACAAGATATTTATTTATTTAGAGAATGGATATACTTAAACCTTGCTACAACACTTATAGGCAGTGTACCTAATCGTGCAGTAGTGTAGTTTTTAGTAAGTCCGGTTCGTTCCACAGGGAAAATCTTTAAACAAAGCTTAACGCTATATTAGTTTTATTTTATAAAAATACAATATATATATATATATATATATATATATAAGTAATATTATTATTATAAAGGGGGGGTTTTACCGTTTAATGACCGGTTTATCGATTTTAAAACTTTAGTCGCAGTTAAAACAAAATGTAAAATATTAAATAAATAAAAGACTTAATTTAAAGCGTAAAGTAAATAACGATAATGAAATTGCGATAAATAAAAGTGCGATAAAATAAACTTGCGATAATTAAAAAGTACGATAATTAAAAGTGCAATTAAATACAATACCAATAAATAAAAGTGCTATAATTAGAAGTGCAATTAAATATAAAATAAAGAGAATTAAATATGAAATAAAAGAATTATGCTTATTTAAACTTCCGTAATCATGATGTTTGACGTGTTGATTTTAGTTTTATGCCCATGGGTTAATTGTTCTTTGTCCTGGATTATTTAATATGTCCGTCTGGTTTTTGTCCATAACAGTCCATCAGTCATAAATATAAAGTGCGAGTGTCCTCGTCAAATTATCCTTATACCCGAAGTTAAATATTCCAACTAATTGGGGACTTAAACTGTAACAAGATTTTAATACTTTGTTTAATAATTACACCAGGTTATCGACTGCGTATAACCCAAGGTTTTAATACTCTGTTATCAATTATGCCAAGTGTCCTTGTACATAATTTCACCCCTGTTTTAATAATTCTAGTGGCTATTAATCCATTCCCGTGTCCGGTTAAATGAACGATTATTCATACATATAAATACCCCGCCCATCGTGTCCGATTGAGTGTATATGGTTATTTATAGGGACGTCCAATTGTGAATCTTTATATTAAAATTAACAAACTATCATTTAGTTAAACAAATATAAAGCCCATTAATAGCCCATAGTCTAATTTCCACAAGTGTCGTTCTTTTGTCCAAACCCCAATTATGGTACAAAGCCCAATTACCCAATTTTAGTAATTAGCCCAACATCATGATTACTTCATTTTAAATAAGCATAATAATAACTTAGCTACGAGACATTAATGTAAAAAAATTGAACATAACTTACAATGATTAAAAATAGCGTAGCGTTACACGGACAGAATTTCGACTTACACATTTACAACATTCGCTAACATACCCTTATTATTAGGATTAAAATTAAAATTTAAATTAAAATATAAATTATAAATAAATATTACGTATAGATAGATGGATGGATATATATTGATATTAAAATTCGTCGAACTGCGTTGGCTTTTATAGGCATTTTTCATTTTTTGGGGCTCCGCGAGTCGCGGTACTTTTAGCCTTCGAACTCCGCAAGTCGCGGAGTTCGTTTTTACAGCTCATTCAGCCTTGGCTCTTTGTTTGCCGACGATTTTAAATAATAATATAATATATATATAATTTTTAAGAATTATTTATATATTATATTATATTCATGTGCATAGTTGACTTGTAATTTTTAGTCCGTTGCGTCGAGCGTTGAGAGTTGACTCTGGTCCCGGTTCCGGATTTTCGAACGTCCTTGCGTACAATTTAATATCTTGTACTTTGCGTTTTGAATCTTGTACTCTTGTAATTTTGAGACGTTTCTTATCAATAATTGGAACCTCTTTGATTGTATTTTGTACTTTTGAGCTTTTTGGTCATTTGCGTCTTCAATTCGTCGAATCTGTCTTTTGTCTTCACCTTTTATTATTTAAACGAATATCACTTGTAAATAGAACAATTGCAACTAAAAGCTTGTCTTTCTTGAGGAATAATGCTATGAAATATATGTTCGTTTTTAGCATTATCAAACACGTACATGTAACGACTAACGATGACTTAACGACTCAGTTAAAATGTATATACATGTAGTGTATTAAGATGTATCAATACACTTTTGAAAGACTTCAAGACACATATCAAAGTACTTCTATTTAACAAAAATTCTTATAATTACATCCACATTCATTTTCATCAACAATTCTACTCGTATGCACCCGTATTCGTACTCGTACAATACACGGCTTTAAATGTATATACTATTGGTACACTTCAATTATCAGCTCTTAGCAGCCTTAATGAGTCACCTAAACATGTGGGAACCATCATTTGGCAACTTGCATAAAATATCTAGCAAAATTACAAACTAATGGAGCCTATATGACAAGGCAACATTCACGTGAAGATCACCAACCATAAACACATTCTCATTCCAATTTTCATGCATCAAATGTGACAACCCGAAAATTTCTGACCAAATTTAAACTTTAATCTTTATATATTCCCGACACGATAAGCAAAGTTTGTAAATTGAATCTCAAGAATTTTAAACTGTGTTCATACATTCATTTAACCTCGACCAAATTCCAAAGATTCACGAACCATTATAGGAATGTATATGATTATATATGTATATATGTATAAAATGTTAACAAGTATTAGACGTATAATACTTTACATAAATGTTGTTGTTTTAAAATATATTTAAAATAATTATCGACGGATTGAATTATTAGATAAATTGAATTATGGCTACGAGTCTCTGTTAGGAGGTCCACTTTGATTTAAGAAACCTTTCCTTTTTAACGGTATCCGGAATAATTGGTAAAAGTGATTTACAAAAGTGTCATTAACGAGAGTTAGTCAAAAGTTAGTAATCATTTCCGTTTAAATTTCAAAAGTGCACCTTACTTTGATAAACTCGTGTCCCTTGATAAATTAACTATTTAGTTTTTCATATTAAAAACATTGTTTGGAAGAATAACTACTAATATTTAAAAAAGAGTTAAATTATATAAAACGAATTTTGAAATATAATTGGTTTTGAAAGACTAAATATTATATCATTAGATAAATATTTCGAACATATATATTATGTACAAATTTATAATTTTAAATATATATATATATATATATATATATATATATATATATATATATATATACATATATATTAACTTAGTCATAAAACGTGCTGATTTAAAATAAAATATTTTGACAAACAACGAGCCACTGATTTATAGAAGCAAATGACTACAACGCTCAGTTTTATAAAGTTACATTTTTATAAGGTAATTTATTGATGAGTAAGTTAATTTATTTATAAGGGTACACGTCGCGTAACGTAAAAGGCTAGTTTTCTAATCATACGAAAGTGCGCTCGAAAAACCGAAAGTGGTACACGAGTCGAGTGACAACGTACGAGTCATTTTTGCAAAAATTACATTTTTACCATAAACATAAATATAATATAATATATAAGTAATTATATAAAGTAAATATATTATATTAAATAATACATAAACTATGCAACTTTCCACGTTTTTTATTTTTATTATTTTTAAATTCATATGATATGTAAAAGAATACCACAAATCACGGAGGCACATTCCACATTATTTTTTTATTTTTTTTTAATTTTTTTTATTTATTCATATGAAATGTAAAAGTTGGAGACTACAAATCACGGAGGCATAGGATGGTTGGTTTGGTGAGATGTATAAAACACATACATATATTATATATAATTATTATTATTATTAAGATTATTATTATTATTAATCTTAATAATATTATTTGTAATATTAGTGTTAGTATTAATATTATTTACACATAAAATACTACGACGGAGTGCTGCTCGAGTGGTCTAAAACGAGTTCTCAAAAACTGGTTTTCGAGTAGGATAGGGTTAAGGAAATTATGGGTTATAGCTATGGAGGTGATGGGTATGGTTCATGAGTATGCTCGTGAGGTCAATTTAGTGTTTGTCATCTCCGCTGCGTCTTCGTACCTTTCCTGCAATATTGAATCTCAATATTGATACGTGAGCACTCATAACTTACCTTTTATATATTAATAGTGTATCCTTGACTAGTGCTCGAGTATTTAGGATTATGCATGATTGTACTTTTGAGATTGCCATGAGATAGGATATGTTGAATCTTTAATTAGTTACATATGCGGTTGAGATAAGGTATAAGATATGCATGTCGTTGGAAAGCTAGCGAAAAACTAAGAACTTTTCATTTAGATATCGAATGGTTTCGATGAATGGATTAGAAGTTATAGTCAATTGAATCTTTGTATTATTATTAAAAATGATTATTATTATCGTCGTTATTATCATCTTTATAATTTTTATCTAATTATTATTATTATTATTATTATTATTATTATTATTATTATTATTATTATTATTATTATTATTATTATTATTATTATTATTATTACTACTATTATTATCATTACCTATAAGAAGTATTATCATTAAAAATTGTTATTTTATTATTATTACTATCGTTAAAGTTATATTATTATTATCATTAAATAGTTATTAGTATTAATATTATTATAATATTTATTATTTTTAGTATTATTATAATTAGAACTAATATTAGTAACACCTAGTTATTATAATTATTATTACCATTAACACTAAAACAATATAAAAGATGATTGAAAACTATTAAACGAATAAATTAGGAAATAATGAGTATGAGTATCATGATGAAATTAAAATATTGTAAGATATTGATTTAGATAAAAATTATCGTTCCTATTATTATCATTTTATTAAAAGTATTATTAAAATTTTTACTAAAAATATCATTTATAATAGAAATGTCATTGTTATTATAAAATATCTTTATTATTATCATTTTTAAATTATTATTTTAAAGTTAATATTAAAATGTATCGTAAATATTAAAGCTATCATAATTAGGATTATCATTTTACCATAATATCATTTTTAGTAAAAAAAAATATATATAAATATTGATATTTTTATTAATAGAATAATAATAATTATTATTAGAAAATAATACAACTTTTACTTGTTGTTATTATCAATGTTATTTTATCAAATAATTATGTAATACAATTACCTTAATAAAACCTATTGTAATATTTTTATGATATTAAATGAACTTTATAAATTTATTACTTAATATATATAAAAGTATATTTTTATATAAAGTTTTATTTATTAATAAATGAATTATATTATTTACTCTTGTACATCTTTTAAAAATATTTTAAAATATAAAACGACGATATTTAAACTATATAATAATCATGTATAAATTTTAGAAATCATTTTGAGTCAAATTGACTTTTGTTGACTTTTGCATCTTAGACTCGAGCATTAGGATTATGGTACACTATGACTTGACTTAAATTGTTAGACAAATATTGACCAACATATAAATATATATAATTAATTTAGGTTCATGAATCCAAGGCCAACCCTGCATTGTTCAATATCGTCATATGTATTTTTTACTACAAAATACATTAGGTGAGTTTCATTTGCCTTTTTACCTTTTATATTTTTGGGCTGTGAATACATGCGCAATTTTTATAAATTTTTTACGAAATAGACACAAGTAATTGAAACTACATTATATGGGTGAATGATCGAAGTCAAATATGCCCCTTTTGCTTGGTAACCTAAGAATTAGTAAACCGATCTACTAATTGACGCGAATCCTAAAGATAGATCTATTGGGCCTAACGAACCCCATCCAAAGTACCGGATACTTTAGTACTTCGATGTTGTTTTTATCATGTCCGAAGGATTTCTCGGAATGATAGGGGATATTCTTATATGCATCTTGTTAATGTCGGTTACCAGGTGTTCACCATATGAATGATTTTTGTCTCTATGCATGGGACGTATATTTATGAGAACTGGAAATAAAATTCTTGTAGTCTATTAAAATGATGAAAATGAATGATTATGATAAACTAATGAACTCACCAACCTTTTGGTTGACACTTTAAAGCATGTTTATTCTCAGGTGTTAAAGAAATCTTCCGCTGTGCACTTGCTCATTTTAAAGATATTACTTGGAGTCATTCATGACATATTACAAAAGATGTTGCATTCAAGTCGTTGAGTTCAATAGAGATTATTATTAAGTAAATGACAGATTAGGTCATTTATAGTTGGATATTATGAAATGGTATGCATGCCTGTCAACTTTCGATGTAAAGAAAGTTTATCTTTTAAAAACGAATGCAATGTTTGTAAAATGTATCATATAGAGGTCAAATACCTCGCGATGAAATCAACTATTGTGAATCGTTTGTAATCAATATGGACTTCGTCCAGAGGGATTAGAAAGGGTCCCCTCATCAAACACATCTCTCTCAAGTTCTCTCTTAGTGTTCTAAGTGTTCTTCATCATCTTCATCAAAATCTACATCAATCTAGCTCAAAAATCCAAACATAAAACAACTTAAAAAACAACTACTCAAGAAAACTTCAAGAACACTTTCAAGTTTGCAAGTCTACTTCCAAGCTTTCAAATCAATTCCAAGTAATCATCGAAGATCAAGAAACTTTTGTTATTTACATTAGGTTATCTTTCTTATTCAAGGTAATACTCATATTCAAACTTTGATTCGATTTCTATAACTATAATTATCTTAATTCAAGTAGTAATCTTACTTGAACTTGTTTTCTTGTCATGATTCTACTTCAAGAACTTCCAAGCCTTCAAAGATCCATTGAAGCTCAAGTTATTTCTTTATCATTTCTAGTAGGTTTACCTACTATACTTGAGGTAGTAATGATGTTCATAACATCATTTGATTCATATATATATATATATATATATATATATATATATATATATATATATATATATACATATATACATATATATATATATAACTATCTTTTTTGAAGATTTAAACTTGTAATCACTAGAACATAGTTTAGTTGATTCTAAACTTGTTCGCAAACAAAGTTAATCCTTCTAACTTAACTTTTAAAATCAACTAAATACATGTTCTATATCTATATGATATGCTAACTTAATGATTTAAAACTTAGAAACACGAAGAACACCGTAAAACCGGACATACGCCGTCGTAGTTAAACTGGGGGCTGTTTTAGGTTGGATAATTAAAAACTATGATAACCTTTGAATTAAAAGTTTTTCTTCTGGGAAAATGATATTTCTTATAAACATGAAACTATATCCAAAAATCATGGTTAAACTCAAAGTGGAAGTATGTTTTTCAAAATGGTCATCAAGATGTCGTTCTTTCGACGAAAATGACTACCTCTTTCAAAAATGACTTGTAACCTGTATTTCCGACTATAAACTTATACTTTTCTGTTAAGTTTGATAAATTTCAGTTCATTATGAAACCATATTAACTTGATTCACTCAAAACGGATTTATAACAAAGAAATTATGGGTAAACAAAATTGGTTAGATTTACTAGTTTAGCTACGAAAATTTTATAACAAATCTATACTAACCATAACTTAACTAACTTTCTTATATTATACATGTATTGATAGACCATAGACACGTATACAATGTTTTGACATATCATATCGACGTCATCTATATATATTATTTGGAATAACCGTAAGTCACTCTATATTGCGGTAATGCTCGAGTTAGCATATAGAGGGTCGAGGTTGATTCTAAAATAATATATATACTTTGAGTTGTGATCGAGTCTGAGACATGTATACACTGGGTCGTGGATTGATTCGAGAAAATATATTGACTTATTTATGTACTACTAACTGTAGACTACTAATTGTGGACTACTAACGTTGGACTGCTAACTTAACAACTTAAAACGTCAACACATAATAAAAATGTTGTGAATATATTTCGATCATGCTTTGATATATATGTATATATTTGTTATAGGTTCGTGAATCAACCCGTGGCCAAGTCTAATTCTCGACGAATTAAAAATCTGTGAAAGTGAGTTATAATCCCACTTTTATTATCTAATATCTTTTTGGGATGAGAATACATGAAGTTTTATAAATGTTTTACAAAATAGACACAAGTAATTGAAACTACATTCTATGTTGAATTGCTACACCGGATATCGCCCTTGTTGAACTTGGTAGCCCATGAATTAGTTTTTATTATAATTGCCACTAATTGACGCGAATTCTAAAGGTAGATCTACGGGCTTTGACACGCCCCAGTCAGAGAATTTGAACTGCTTTAGTACTTCGATTTTTCTCTACAGACGAGTGGTTCTATTTTGGGGATATTCTAGATGCATTTTGTTAATGTCAGTTACTAGGTGTTCAAACATATGAATGATTTTTATACCGATGGCTATTTATGAGAAAGGAAATCTTGTGGCCTATTATTACGATTTGATAAATATATAGGTTAAACCTATAACTCACCAACATTTTTGTTGATGTTTAAAGCATGTTTATTCTCAGGTGATTATTTAGAGCTTCCGCTGTTGCATGCTAAATTAAGGATAAGATTTGGAGTCAGCATGCTTGTATAATATTGTTTAAAAACTGCATTCGAGAACTTACTTTGTTGTAACATATTACTATTGTAAACCATTATGTAATGGTCGTGTGTAAGCGTGATATTTTAGATTAACATTACTTGATAATCTAGGTTATGTCCTTTAAATCTTTGTCGATAAAATAAAGGTTATGGTTTATTTCAAAAAACGAATGCAGTCTTTGAAAACGTCTCATATAGAGGTCAAAACCTCGCAACGAAACCAATTAATATGAAACATTTATAATCAATATGAACGGGATATTTCATAATTAAATATAAAATCTATATTACATATATTAACGATAAAAAGAGCTATATGGCTCTGATACCATTAGAAAGTAGGGTGTGTAAATTCGATCAATTTACTAAAATGACTTCTATTTATATATTTTCCATATAATTAAATATAAAATATGTATTACATATATTAACGATAGAGATAAATCATATAATTGGAAATATAAAAACTTATAATTTTGATTATTAATTTTAGAAAGTTTTCTTTGTTAATTAAAATTTTCTTTACAATAATTATATTATCATAAGAAGATGAATTATTTCTAAATTACTAAAATAAAAGAGTCTAGTAAAAATTTATACCTTTGTTCTTTTTTGACCAAAGTACTACCGGGTCAGACTAGTTGACTTTTACCAGGCATCTCAGCCCCAACCTATTCTCATGTACATGTAACTTCCCTTTACCTCCTTCAGTACCCAGTACTACCTAATTTCATTTTCTACGTTAGACGTATGGATTGAAGAACCAATTTTTTTAGGATAATTTTAATTAAGTAAAGAAGAAATAAGGCATCTTGATAAGAATAGCATAAGAAATTATAAGGAAAGTGAAAGTTTTATTTAAACATTATTGGAAAGTACATGGAGATTGAAATTGAGAGTACATATATGGAAATTTTTAAGAAAGGAAAATTACAAGACAAGAGAAGTTGTCCCCTTCTCTATTACATCTATTATTTATATTACAAGAGATTCCTGAAACAATAAAAGTCTTTTGTCATTTTTATGACACTTTGAGTATGACATCATGAGTCATTCTTCACTTTGGTTTTTAGAGTCCACGTATCCTTTAACTTTGCATGCATATCTTGTTGAAGTAAGTGTATCATTATTACCTTTCTTGGAAAGTTTATAATGACTTTATGGCTTCCAGATATATGTCTCTAATATTTAATTATTAATTAAGGAGATTATCCTTAACTAATCATTATTAGATAAAATCTTGATTTCTTCTTTACCTTTTTAACTGGTGCATTATGGGCATATTTCTTTTTTATTTTTTCTGAATTTTCATAATCTTGCTTGAGCTGTAGGGCTTGATCTTTGTTTTCTCCAATAAGTTAATTATGAGCATATCAGGGAGTATCTTTTGCTGGTGAAATTAAGACATGAGAATACCTGATTCCTCCGCTATATGTTCTAAATCCCCTTTTAAAGCTGGATTCCATTCCTTGCAAAATAATTCTTAATCTTAATGCTCCTCTATAATGAATATCAGACTCACTAATATTAGAAAAATCTTTTTTTGTTTTTCAAAATTATTATTCAAGTCATCAGATTTTAATAATTGTAAGAAATAATAAGTAGGATATTGATAATCTTGGTAAAAATCAGGCCCTCTTGACAAAAGTTTGATGACAATAATATCTTTTGGTGTTATAAACTAATTTTCAAATAACAACCTTTTACTAATCTATTATCCAGTTTGGTAATTCAGATATTTTCGAAAAAGTGGTATAAGTAAGATAAATGGCGTTTATAGCTCCGAAATCATACCAATATCTTATTTCTAAAGGAGGAGATTTTTGTAAGTAGTTAATTCTAGGACATACACTATCAAAATTTACCAATATTGATTCTATATATGTGAGATTATATAAGTCCCTCATCATTCTTATTTGGTTTTCTGCAAAGGTGGGAATGATGGGATTTTTTAGCATCTTTTTTGTTTCATAAATATCGGATTTCTGATTATAGGTTCTAAATGAATATGATTCACTTTTCTCCTTATCGACATCTATCATGTCTTCATATTTGACAGAAGAAGACGAAGGTATATCAGACTTGAATATTGTTTTCAGTATCTTTTTGAGGTCATCACTATAAGACCTATAATACGTAACTCTTAAAAGTATATAAAGGTATAGTCTTTTGACTAATTGTTTCACTCGTGGAATATTATCAGTAAGATCTCCCTTGTATTCTACAATATCTGCTATATCTTGGGCTTCTTCATTTATGTCTTGTTCAAGACACAACCTAAACCCATAAACGTTCATAAAACCGATTGGCTAGCATTTTATGGGACCAACAGTGTTCTACCTTTTTGGGGTGTTTCTGAATTAGTTACTGGACAAGAAAGAGAGCCATGTTCCTACACTAGCTTCGTACGAAATGTATCAGCCAAAGTACAAACATAGTTTGGACCAGTGGTCAATAGAGTTTTATATGGTTAATAGATTCTCTATAAATAGATACGCTCCATAAATGTTTTAGAAAGTGGTGTGGGAGCTTAAATTAAGTTGAGTCTATTACTTGTATATGCTTCAGTTCGTTTTACTATATCTAGGTGTAATCTATATCAACCGCTTATTAATTACGCTTTAAGATAACCGTGATTTTATTTTTTTATATCAATAAAAGAATAAGTTGAAAATTTCTTAGACTCTTGTTAATTTGCATGCTAATAATCCTTATTGCTTTAAAAGCATACATTTATTGAAAAGATTGCAAACAACGCTAAAGTAAGAGTAACACGACGCTTCTTTAAGTGATCTTGAAGTTGTAAACATAACTTACTCGAAATTTGAACAAGTTAAAAAAATTCATTGACCCTTTGCCCTCTAAGTGGAAATATGTTACTCACCCTCTAATATGGAGCCAATATCGTTTGTGATGAAAAGTTTATCCGGGTGAAAACCTAAATGTAGAAGAAGTGATTATTCAAGGAGAAGGACAAATATGACCTATTTCTATATGCACTTTTGCTCGTGCACTTCTTGTGTCCAGTGGATGTGCGGCCTTCTTATCTCATGTCATTGATTCTCAAAAGAAACTAAGTCCATCAAAGATATCCTGGTAGTTAATGAATTTAAATATGTGTTTCCGGATGATCTTTCAGGTGTTCCTTCTAAAAGACAAGTAGAGTTTCGCATCGAGTTAGTTCTGGGTGTTGCACCCATTGCTAAGACTCCTTATCGCTTAGCACCAACAGAGATGCAAGAATTGATGAGTCAAATTCAAGAACTATTGGATAAAGGTTTCATACGTGCCTGTAGTTCACCGTGGAGAGCACCAATATTATTCATAAAGAATAAAGATGGTAGTATGAGAATGTGCATCGACTATAGAGAGTTAAACAAAGTGACTATAAAGAATCGTTATCCCTTTCCAAGAATTGATGATGTATTTGATCAACTCCAAGGTGCTACGTATTTCTCAAAATTTGACTTGAGATCGGTGTATCACTAGTTGAGAATTCACGAAGATGATATTCCAAAAACGTCGTTTAGAACTCGGTATGGGAATTATGAGTTTTTAGTGATGCCTTTTTGTCTTACAAATGCGCCCGCGACATTCATGGTTCTAGTAAGTGATCGTGGTTATTGATGATATTCTTATTTACTCCAAGGGTATGAAAGAACACAAGCACCATCTACAGGAAGTTTTAGAAACGTTATGAAAAAAGAAGCTATATGCTAATTTTTCTAAGTGTGAATTTTGGTTAAGGGAAGAGAAATTCCATGGTCATATCATTAATGAGAATGGAAATCAAGTTGATCCCGAAAACATTGAATCGATAGAAAAATGGGATCGATGGACTACGCCAAAAGAGATACGCAGTTTTGTTGGAGTAGCCGGTTATTCAACGGTTTATTCAAGATTTCTCCAAAATTATCTTCTCCGTTGACTAAGTTAACCCGAAAGAATGTGCGACATAAGCCCATCCTTTCTTTAATTACCAGCACAATATCATGATTCATGACTTTTCACTGACCATTGGCCTGGGGGTGCGCAACAGAAGTGAAGGTTTGCTTTATATTTAGCTCTTGACGCCATTCCTTGAAGGGATTACCTTTAAATTACGTGTCATTGTTACTTACGATCTCGTTTGGAATACCAAATCGACAGACAATTTTTCCCAAACAAAATTGCAGATTTGCTTCCCAGTAATTGTCTTAAGTGGCTTTGCCTCTACCTATTTTGTAAAGTAATCAATGGCCACGACCAGAAATTTTACACCACCTGGTAGACAATTCATAACATATATATTTTTTGAGAAATCGTGAGCTATAATTATAATTAGTAATAAAGATGCATTAAGAATTTAAAATTGCCTGGACCTGATGGGAACGGTCCAACAATATCAACTGCCCATTTTCAAAATGGACATGGTGAAGAAATTAGGATCGTTGGATGTCGCGGAGCTTTGCTAAATAGTGCATGCAACTGGAATGAATGACACTTACGTATCACTTCTATCGCGTCCATGTACATTGACGGCCAATAATAACCTAGCCGCATTATTTTAGATGCGACTGTTTTATGTCCTGAATGCAAGGCGCACAAGACTTCGTGAACTTCTTTGATAACCACCTCAGATTTATTAGGACTCAAAACATCGTAGATGCGGTCCAAGAAATGATTTCCAATATAGAACCGCTTTTTCTAATAAGTACATTTGTGTTTTCATTTTTATTTTTCGTGCTTTCATTGCATCCAATGGGAGCACGTCGTTGTTTAAGAAATCAACCATCGGTGTCATCAAGTTCTGTCCATCTTCTTCTACCATTGCTGAAATAAGGTCGAAGTCAATTGATTTTACTTTAGATTCCTCAACCCATATTTCTTTCTTACATGGTTTGTTAATGCATCCAACTTGCTTAATGCGTCACCTTTTTTGTTTAGTGTTCTAGATACTTGCGTTATTTGGAAGATGTCGAAGTCAACCGCAAGGTCTTGCACTAGTTTCAAGTATTTTCGCATCGCATCATCATGTGCTTCAAATACCCTATTGAAATGATTTGCCACTAACTGTGAATCGACATAATCTGATAATTCATCTACTTCCATATGTTTTGCTATTCTCATACCAGATAGTAATTCCTCATATTTCGCCTAGTTGTTTGTAATAGGAAAACTGAAGTGTAGAGAAAATGTGTATTTTTCACCTATGGACTTAAAAATGAGTCCCACACCAGCACCTTCTGGGCCACATGCCCCGTCGATGTGCATTTCCCAAAGTTGCTCTGGAGGAGGCGCATCTTCCTTTATTTCATGAGAGACTTCGATTTCACCAGCTGTCTCAGCCGGATAATTAGCTAAGATTCGTCCTTTGATCGCACTCCTTGGTGAGTAGCTTATTTCATGCTCACCCAATTCAAGCCCATTTGGCTATACGTCCAGAGTTTTCTGGTTTGTACAATACCTGCTCAAATAATGATAGCAAAACTGAGGTTGTTATGCCGCAATATTTTTCCGAACTTTATAGGTATTTTTGACTTTCCGTCTTTACACCATTGCTTTATTGGTTGGTCCATTAGGACCCTAATTGGATGTGCTTGAAAATACCTTTGTAAGCGTCTTGCTGTATGTACTAAACCGTATTCGAGCTTTTCAATTACAGGATAATTCATCTCACTTCCAGTTAAGGCTTTGCTAACAAAATATACAAGCATTTGTACCTATGTCGTACAACATATAATATAAATATAATAATGTTTTATTAGCGCTATTGAATAAGTAACCAAGTTATAAGTTTAACAGGCATGCATGTCCTCGATTCGCTATAAGAACCGATATTATGGCTTCGTTTAATGCAACTAAGTATAATATTATAGTTTCTCCTGTGATAGGTGCAGTCATAGTTGGTAGTTCTTTCAACAACTTTTTCAGCTTTTTCATCACCTGAAAGGAACTTTCTACTTCCTCCGTCCACGTGAAATCTGTCTTCTTTAACCAATTCTTTAATGTCCCAAAAATTGTAGTGAACGCTCTGCAGATTTTGATAAAAATCTTGTGAGCGCAATGAGCTTCCTGTTAGGCTTTGCACCTCCTTCTTATTCTTTGGTGAAGGCATTTTTTTTAATTGCTTCTATTTTCTTTGGGTTTGCGCGAATTTCGCGCTCCGTTATGATATGACCCTATAACTTTCCTTCCTCTTCCCAAAAACTGCATTTAGATGGATTCAATTTCAAGTTGATTTTTCGCAGGGACGCGAATGTTTTGAGGGTATCGCTGAATAGCTCCTGCTATGTGTAACGACCCGTCAAAATCGCTATTGACGCGATACGTTATCAATTGATTTCATAGTGAGGTTTTGACCTCTACATGATACGTTTTGTAAACATTGCATTCTTTTAAAAAGGCACACCATAAATGAATATCTAATTCCAAGGTTTTTGACATCTGATGATTTCTACATATAGACAATCACCGTAAATAATAGTTTACAATAATACATTCGTTGACAATGCAGTCAAAATAAGATACATGGTGATGATATTGTGAATGCAAAGTTTTCTCGAATAAAGCATGTATGATTCCATGCACATAGCTTGTATAACGTATAAGCAAACAGCGGAAGACTTCTAGGAACCCGAGAATAAACATGCTCAAAAGTGTCAACACAAAGGTTGGTGAGTTCATAGTTTTAATATTGCGCATACTCTGTATATATAGGTGGATCACAAGATTTCAGTTATTTCATCCAAAACGTTTATCAAAATATTCTACGAAATTGAGCACCTTGGTAACTAAACTTAACGTATATATAATAAGCACCCCTGTTTTAACATACATGCAACCAACATGTATAATACACACAAACCAACGTGTACTAAACTCAAATAGCATACGTCCGCTTTATAGTTCAGGCTAGGGTTTCTATACCTGGAACGGACGGGGATGTCAAGCCCTATGGATCCATATATAACTATTCGCGCCCACCAGTTCTTATAACCGGCAGCTACTAGTTACCAAAGCTAAGGGATTTTCTGTTCAAACTCAGTGTAGAATTAAGTATGTACTTGTGTCCATTGCGTATAAAATAAAGTGCATGTATTCTCAGCCCAAAAATAATTAAAGCGTTTAAAAAGGGATCTATAAACTCACTCTTCAATATTGAGATTCAATATTGTAGGTAAATTACGTAGACGTAATGATAGTAGACGACTGTACGGTTGGCCTTGGATTCAGGAACAATACCCAATATTTTCTTAGTTATAATCGGTTTGAAACCCGTAATTAGAACACCCGCGTATACACTCGTTGTAGTATCTTTCTCATTTGATCTTAAAATAATAATAATAATAATAATAATAATAATAATAATAATAATAATAATAATAATAATAATAATAATAATAATAATAATAATAATAATAATAATGATGATGATGATGATGATGATGATGATGATGATGATGATGATGAGGAGGAGGAGGAGGAGAATGATGAATATGATACGGAGTAATATGTGAATCGGTTTATGAATGTTTGGCAGAAATGATCGAACATATATATATAGATATAATAATAATAATTTAAATAATATAATAATATAATATAATAATATAGAGCATATAAAATATGTTAAAATAGTGAAGCCGCCTCCAATTTTGGTATTTTATGTGCCGACGCCCATATCTATTTGATTCCGTTGAGGAATTAATTCGAATTTAAAATTTTAAAAAGTTGTATTTCTTAAATACTTTAGGGGTATGTTATGTAACTTATAATTAATAATTTCTATCATGTCACTTTCTTGTGAATAGTAAATTAATCAATTTCGTTTTATTTACTATTCATATGAATAGTAAATGAATTAATTTTGATTCAACTATTTAAGTTACATTATTGTATGTTGTGCTTTACAGCTTGTACATCTTTGATTTAATTGCGTTTCTTCTTATAAATTAAAAAATTATTATCACAAAAATAAAACGATTATATACGTAAAATTTTTAATTTGAAATTGAATCATTCAATAGTAAATTTTTATCATTTCGTATATAAATATTATTCGCATGTTTTCGTATATATATTTATATATACACAATTATATAATTATCACAAGTTATGACGTTCGTGAATCGTCGGACAAACAGGGTGGTCAACCGTTATATAAAACTTATTTACAAAAGTTTTAAAACTTGTCAAAATTCATTGCTTATCATGAAGAAAATATTAAATCATATAGAGAATTGGTTTAAATAAGTCGAAATTTTTTGGGTCATCATAGTACCTCCCCGTTAAAGAAAATTTCGTCCCGAAATTTTGACAGAAGTCGTCATGGTTGATCGTAAGAATATTTTTATGAAGAATATAAGTTGAAATTTAGAGTTTTATCACTATTGAGTAATATGGATAAAACAATTCGATTACTCGAAGTGTATGAGAGGAGCTATCGCAAAAGAGTGAAATGATTAAATCAAAGGTTCGTCTTAACTCTTGACGTAGTCACGGTTGATTTCAGAAATTCAAGGAAATTAAAGAAAATATTTGTAATCTATATAAGATTTGATTTTTCGGTGATTAAGGAAATTATGATTTTCTTTGATTAAATGCGTAATCTGCCTCGATTGCTATGTCCGTTATTTCGCTATAAATCAACCTCTTCCGTTCCATTATTTTCATCACTCCTACATCTTCTTCCTCATTTCATACCTTTAAAAGATTGTGAAAATGCTTCATCCAGTTCTGATCCTTGATCTCATTCTGACTATCACCACAATCATCCTTATATTCCAACTCCCACCGGAGGAATCTGTTTACTTCTACTTCGCTCTTAGGGTAGTGGTTTTCATAATCCTTCCTTGCATCTGTCTTTCCATAATTATTGACATCTACGGTTAATGATTTCTTCTATTTGTTGTGATTTATACTCCTCTTTATATTTCGAAGCTTTGTGTTATTATCTTCTCTTCTCGACTTTGTGTGAAGCAAGTAATGATCCAGAATTCGTAGGTATGAAATTTTGGATGAAGATAACTAATGTTCTAAGAAAGAAATGGTAATAGCATGATCTGACTTGTTAAATTACTAGAAAATCACGGAAAAGACCGAATCATCAAGAAAAATATTTTCTTGATATGTTGAGAGGTTAAATAGAATGAAAGAGTTATGTAACATGACACATGATAAGGGTATGATCTGTGAACCTTTATCACGTTCCATTAGAAACTCGGCATGACTTACTGTAATATAACTACGTTGATCAGGCGTCATTATATTATACTAACTCATGCTTCAATTCCCAACACTTCTCCAAAAACATTCATAATTTAAATTCGAAGGTTTCAGAAGTTTAGAAACTAAAACAGTTTCCTTTATGATGTAACACAGATAGCGCAAAGAGATAAATAATCTCGAACAATGATAATTATGAAGATATCTTCAGAAAATATCGAGGATATTTATACTGAAAGATACGATGATATTTTAGAATTTTAAAATATCTAGAATCAAAAGATGATGCAGAAAATTTGTCTGCAAAGGTTTAGAATAAGGAGCGAGGTGTTCGCTAAAGACTTCAGCAGACACTGAATCATTTGAATTCTTTGAAGGTAGATTTAGTCTTTGTGATTTGTCCACAGCCTTCTTCATGGTTTGCTCTATCCGTTATTCAGTACCAAATTTTCTCATTTTTTTCCGAGCTTTTTCAATACGCTATTCTTTATTATCAAACTTTCGACTGTTAAGGTCGTTTACAGTTTTTGCTGCTTCATCAGCTTTTTCAAAATTCCAAGGAATGATTCGTAAATTGAAATGCTTTTCAGAAATTCACAATTGAAGTACGTAAGCCTAGGAGATAGAAGTTATATGTATAAATATAACTGTTGATGCTGCGAAAATCAAATATGATGATTGGTGCTTCCCGGTATTTGGTATGACAATTATCGTTAGAAGATGTAGACGAGTACATGATAGGGTTTCAATGAATAACTATAGTGATTTTTCTAAGAGACTTAAGTCACAGATTAAAGAAGTTGCTGGTACGTTTACTATTAATATGGTGTAATATAAAAGGTTCCCCGGTAATAAGAACGTATATATCAAGGTTATAATATGTAGTGACCCGAACTTTTCCATGTTTATATATATTAATTGAGATTGATATTTACATGATTAAATGTTTCCAACATGTTAAGCAATCAAACTTGTTAAGACTTGATTAATTGAAATATGTTTCATATAGACAATTGACCACCCAAGTTGACCGGCGATTCACGAACGTTAAAACTTGTAAAAATGACATGACGATATATATATGGATATACATATGGTTAACATGAGATTATGATAAGTAAGTATCTCCATAAGTATATTAACAATGAGTTATATACATATAAACAAGACTACTAACTTAAGGATTTCGAAACGAGACATATATGTAACGATTATCGTTGTAACGACATTTAAATGTATATATATCATATTAAGATATATTAATATATCATAATATCATGATAATATAACAATTTAACATCTCATTAGATATAATAAACAATGGGTTAACAACATTAATTGAGATCGTTAACTTAAAGGTTTCAAAACAACACTTACATGTAACGACTAACGATGACTTAACGACTCAGTTAAAATGTATATACATGTAGTGTATTTAGATGTATTAAAATACTTTTGGAAGACTTCAAGACATATATCAAAACACTCATACTTAACGAAAATGGTTATAGTTACTTTTCCATTCTTTTCTTTCATCAAGAATTCTAGTCGTATTCTTACCCGTATTATACACAGCTTCAAAACATACTTACTATGAGTATATACCAATAGGAACTAGCATGGGATTCCACTCTTGATTATTTCATGTATGACTAATCAATTTTAACTTCTACCATGAGCTAGTCAACTAACTAGAACTCCTTTTAACCCCACTCACCACTCACCAATTACCACTCATCATTCACTCCATTTCACTTCCAATTCTCTTTCTAATTCTCTCTCAACACACACACACTATTATGAACGTATTTTTCCAGTAGTTAATCATCATCTTCATCAAAAATCACTTCAAGAATCAAGATATAATCATCATAGGAAGAACACTTCAAGAACACTTCAAAAATCCATTCAAGTTTACTAATTTACTTCCAAGCTTTCTAATCCATTCCAAGTAATCATCTAAGATCAAGAAACCTTTATTATATACAGTAGGTTGTCTTTCTTATTCAAGGTAATATTTATATTCAAACTTTGATTCAATTTCTATAACTATAAACTATCTTAATTCTAGTAAAAATCTTACTTGAACTTGTTTTTGTGTCATGATCCTACTTCAAGAACTTTCAAGCCATCCAAGATCCTTTGAAGCTAGATCATTTCTTGTCACTTCCAATAGGTTTACCTACTAAACTTGAGGTAGTAATGATGTTCATAACATCATTCGATTTATATATATAAAACTATCTTATTCGAAGGTTTAAACTCGTAATCACTAGAACATAGTTTAGTTAATTTTAAACTTGTTCGCAAACAAAAGTTAATCCTTCTAACTTGACTTTTAAAATTAACTACACACATGTTCTATATCTATATGATATGCTAACTTAATGATTTAAAACCTGGAAACACGAAAAACACCGTAAAACCGGATTTACGCCGTCGTAGTAACACCGCGGGCTGTTTTGGGTTAGTTAATTAAAAACTATGATAAACTTTGATTTAAAAGTTGTTATTCTGAGAAAATTATTTTTATTATGAACATGAAACTATATCCAAAAATTATGGTTAAACTCAAAGTGGAAGTATGTTTTCTAAAATGGTCATCTAGACGTCGTTCTTTCGACTGAAATGACTACCTTTACAAAAATGACTTGTAACTTATTTTTCCGACTATAAACCTATACTTTTTCTATTTAGATTCATAAAATATAGTTCAATATGAAACCATAGCAATTTGATTCACTCAAAACGGATTTAAAATGAAGAAGTTATGGGTAAAACAAGATTGGATAATTTTTCTCATTTTAGCTACGTGAAAATTGGTAACAAATCTATTCCAACCATAACTTAATCAACTTATATTGTATATTATGTAATATTGAGATACCATAGACACGTATACAATGTTTCGACCTATCATGTTGACACATCTATATATATTTCGGAACAACCATAGACACTCTATATGTGAATGTTGGAGTTAGCTATACAGGGTTGAGGTTGATTCCAAAATATATATAGTTTGAGTTGTGATCAATACTAAAATACGTATACACTGGGTCGTGGATTGATTCAAGATAATATTTATCGATTTATTTCTGTACATCTAACTGTGGACAACTAGTTGTAGGTTACTAACGAGGACAGCTGACTTAATAAACTTAAAACATCAAAATATATTAAAAGCGTTGTAAATATATTTTGAACATACTTTGATATATATGTATATATTGTTATAGGTTCGTGAATCAACCAGTGGCCAAGTCTTACTTCCCGACGAAGTAAAAATCTGTGAAAGTGAGTTATAGTCCCACTTTTAAAATCTAATATTTTTGGGATGAGAATACATGCAGGTTTTATAAATGATTTACAAAATAGACACAAGTACGTGAAACTACATTCTATGGTTGAATTATCGAAATCGAATATGCCCCTTTTTATTAAGTCTGGTAATCTAAGAATTAGGGAACAGACACCCTAATTGACGCGAATCCTAAAGATAGATCTATTGGGCCTAACAAACCCCATCCAAAGTACCGGATGCTTTAGTACTTCGAAATTTATATCATATCCGAAGGGTGTCCCGGAATTATGGGGATATTCTTAAATATGCATCTTGTTAATGTCGGTTACCAGGTGTTCACCATATGAATGATTTTTATCTCTATGTATGGGATGTGTATTGAAATATGAAATCTTGTGGTCTATTATTATGATTTGATATATATAGGTTAAACCTATAACTCACCAACATTTTTGTTGACGTTTTAAGCATGTTTATTCTCAGGTGATTATTAAGAGCTTCCGCTGTCGCATACTTAAATAAGGACGAGATTTGGAGTCCATGCTTGTATGATATTGTGTAAAAACTGCATTCAAGAAACTTATTTTGTTGTAACATATTTGTATTGTAAACCATTATGTAATGGTCTTGTGTAAACAGGATATTTTAGATTATCATTATTTGATAATCTACGTAAAGCTTTTTAAAACCTTTATCTATGAAATAAAGGTTATGGTTTGTTTTAAAAATGAATGCAGTCTTTGAAAAACGTCTCATATAGAGGTCAAAACCTCGCAACGAAATCAATTAATATGGAACGTTTTTAATCAATAAGAACGGGACATTTCAGTTGGTATCCGAGCGTTGGTCTTAGAAAACCAGAAAATTTGCATTAGTGTGTCTTATCGAGTTTGTTAGGATGCATTAGTGAGTCTGGACTTCGACCGTGTTTTCTTTAAAAATGATTGCTTAACATTTTTGTTGGAAACTATATATTTTTAACATATGAATATTATGTGATATATTAATCTCTTAACGTGTTTGATATTATGTGATAGATGTCTACCTCTAGAACAAGTCCCATTGACTCACCTAATAATAATGAAGAGTCAAATGTAAATTGGAATGATTCGTGGACTGATTCACAAGTTCCCGAAGAGGAACCGGAAGAAGAGTCGGAACCGGAAGAAGAATCAGAACCGGAAGAAGAAATAGAACCGGTGGGAGAAATAATAAAACGGTTAAGTAAAAGAGAATCCTCAACCAACCGACCAAGGTTAATTATGGTCAATGGTGTTTCCGCCAAGGAAGCAAAATATTGGGAGGATTACCAATTCTCCAATGAATCGGATTCCGACGAGAATTCCGATGATGTTATAGAAATTACCCCAACTGAATTTAAAAAGGCAAAAGAAAATAATAAGGGAAAGGGCATAAAAATAGAGAAATCTAATTCCAACCCCGATGAACTTTATATGTATCGTCAACCCCCGAAGTCCTTAAGTTGTAACAATGACCCGGGAACCTCTAAACCACCAGGTTTTTCTAAACCAATGTGGACAACGACGGCTCGTATTAGGGGAACATCATATATCCCTAGAAACTTGGCAAAACGAACCAAAACCGAACAAGAAGAAACGAGCGAGTCGGAATAAGATAGTTGTATTCGTGTGGTGTAATATATGTAATATAGTGTGCTTATGCTTTATGATATATGTAAAAATTGCTTGTATTAATAAGTATTTTTTTTATGAATCTAACTCTTGTCTATTTTACAGTATAAAAATACAAAATGGATAGATAACCCAATATTTTAAGAGACCTACCCGGAGACATGATTGATGAAATCTTGTCTAGAGTCGGTCAGAATTCCTCGGCACAACTATTTAAGGCGAGATCAGTTTGTAAGACATTCGAAGAACGTTCCAAGAATGCCTTGGTTTATAAAAGGCTTTCGTTCGAAAGATGGGGGATATCACATTGGGAAATCCATAAGTTACGATGTTTTTACTTTGACGCATATATTGCGGGGAACCCAAATGCTATTTTACGCAACGGGTTAAGAAATTATTTTGACTCAGTATATCCGAATATAGGACTTCGTGATTTATAAAAAGCGGCTAACATGCAACATAAAGAAGCATGTTATGCTTACGGGTTAGTAATGTTCGCTTCTCACCAAAGTGAGAACAAGAACATCGGGCTACAACTATTAAACAAAACGTTCCCACAAGTGACGGAGTCGGTAATTGGGGTAAGAAATGAGGTTTTTAGGTTATTACGAGACTGTTGGTCATTACATAACCCTCGTCCCTTTGATGACGTTACAACACGCTGTCTTATCAACGGCCATAACGGTTATGTTCCACAAGACCAAGGATGGGAAGTAGTCCTAGTAAAACCAGAATGCATGACTTGTTTCTGGACGTATGAATTACGTGTCTTTATTGCCTTTGCTGAACGACTTATGTACTAGCTAGAATTATCTTCACAACTATCTTGTATCAAAGTTATTGTGTGCTATATTTCATGCTTTATGTAAAATAAGCAGTATTGTAAGTTTGTAAAATAGTGTATAAAAGTTTGAACGCGAAATATTATTACAATCAGTTTTTCATATAGAATTGTAGTAGTTGAATTGTATATTAGCTACTAAGTATGAACTTAACGGGTAGGTACTACCCGAATTTAAACTTATAAAACGCTAATATGAAGAAAAAGCTTTTATAAATGAGTTCATATTATGCTACGAAATACTATTAACTACTCTTAATATTCTGTATGATTAACTTGTTCCATTTGACTATTTTGAAGGAAATGGCACCGACTACTCGACACATCGTGAATATAAATGAAGAGGAATTCCGTACTTTTCTAGCTTCAAATATAGCCGCAGTACAGGCTGCGCTACATACCAAAAATAACCTTGGATCTGGCAGTACAGGAAATCGTGTAGGATGCACCTACAAAGAATTCACTGCCTGCAAACCTTTGGAATTTGATGGAACCGAAGGACCGATCGGATTGAAACGGTGGACCGAGAAGGTCGAATCGGTGTTTGCCATAAGTAAGTGTACTGAAGAGGACAAAGTGAAGTACGCTACGCATACCTTCACAGGTTCTGCGTTAACATGGTGGAATACCTATCTAGAGCAAGTGGGACAAGATGATTCGTACGCACTACCGTGGTCAGCATTCAAGCACTTGATGAACGAGAAGTACCGTCCCAGAACCGAGGTCAATAAGCTCAAGACAGAACTTAGAGGGTTACGAACCCAAGGATTTGATATTACCACGTACGAAAGATGATTCACAGAATTGTGCCTATTGTGTCCGGGAGCATTCGAAGATGAGGAAGAGAAGATCGACGCGTTTGTGAAAGGATTACCGGAAAGAATCCAAGAAGATATAAGTTCACACGAGCCCGCCTCCATACAACAGGCATGTAGAATGGCTCACAAACTAGTGAACCAGATTGAAGAAAGAATTAAAGAACAGACTGCTGAAGAGGCCAATGTGAAGCAAGTCAAAAGAAAGTGGGAGGAAAACGGTGATAAGAATCACCAATACAACAACAACAGCAATTACAACAATAATCGCAACAATTATCCCAACAATCGCAACATCAATCGCAACTACAACAAATGGCCCAACAATAACAACAACAACAACAACAGCAACTACAACAATTATCCCAACAACAATAATAACCGCAACAACAACAACAATCAGAAGCAGCTATGCCAAAGGTGTGAAAAGTATCACTCGGGGTTCTGCACCAAATTTTGCAACAAGAATAAAAGAAATGGTCATAGCGCGGCGAAGTGTGAGGTCTACGGACCAGGGGTTAATAGAACGAAAGGAGCAAATGGTGTCGGAACGAGTAATGGCGGAGCAAGTAGTGTCGGAGCAAGTTATGCCAATGTAGTTTGTTATAAATGTGGAAAACCGGGCCACATTATTAGAAATTGCCCGAACCAGGAGAACACGAATGGACTAGGCCGCGGAAGAGTTTTCAATATTAATGCGGCAGAGGCACAGGAAGACCCGGAGCTTGTTACGGGTACGTTTCTTATTGATAATAAATCTGCTTACGTTTTATTTGATTTGGGTACGGATAGAAGCTATATGAGTAGAGATTTTTGTGCTAAATTAAGTTGTCCATTGACGCCTTTGGATAGTAAATTTTTACTCGAATTAGCAAATGGTAAATTAATTTCAGCAGATAATATATGTCGGAATCGAGAAATTAAACTAGTTAGCGAAACATTTAAGATTGATTTGATACCAGTAGAGTTAGGGAGTTTTGATGTGATAATCGGTATGGACTGGTTGAAAGAAGTGAAAGCAGAGATCGTTTGTTACAAAAATGCAATTCGCATTATACGAGAAAAAGGAAAACCCTTAATGGTGTACGGAGAAAAGGGCAACACGAAGCTACATATTATTAGTAATTTGAAGGCACAAAAAATAATAAGAAAAGGTTGCTATGCTGTTCTAGCACACGTCGAGAAAGTACAAACTGAAGAAAAGAGCATCAATGATGTTCCCATTGCAAAAGAATTTCCCGATGTATTTCCGAAAGAATTACCGGGATTACCCCCACAGCGATCCGTTGAATTTCAAATAGATCTTGTACCAGGAGCTGCACCAATAGCTCGTGCTCCTTACAGACTCGCACCCAGCGAGATGAAAGAACTGCAAAGCCAATTACAAGAACTTTTAGAGCGTGGTTTCATTCGACCAAGCACATCACCGTGGGGAGCTCCTGTTTTGTTTGTCAAGAAGAAAGATGGTACATTCAGGTTGTATATCGACTACCGAGAGTTGAACAAACTTACCATCAAGAACCGCTACCCACTACCGAGAATCGACGACTTATTTGATCAACTACAAGGCTCGTCTGTTTATTCAAAGATTGACTTACGTTCCGGGTATCATCAAATGCGGGTGAAAGAAGATGATATTCCAAAGACTGCTTTCAGAACACGTTACGGTCATTACGAGTTTATGGTCATGCCGTTTGGTTTAACTAATGCACCAGCTGTGTTCATGGACCTTATGAACCGAGTGTGTGGACCATACCTTGACAAGTTTGTCATTGTTTTCATTGATGACATACTTATTTACTCAAAGAATGACCAAGAACACGGTGAACATTTGAGAAAGGTGTTAGAAATATTGAGGAAGGAAGAATTATACGCTAAGTTTTCAAAGTGTTCATTTTGGTTGGAAGAAGTTCAATTCCTCGGTCACATAGTGAACAAAGAAGGTATTACGGTGGATCCAGCAAAGATAGAAACTGTTGAAAAGTGGGAAACCCCGAAAACTCCGAAACACATACGCCAGTTTTTAGGACTAGCTGGTTACTACAGAAGGTTCATCCAAGACTTTTCCAAAATAGCAAAACCCTTGACTGCATTAACGCATAAAGGGAAGAAATTTGAATGGAAGGATGAACAAGAGAAAGCGTTTCAGTTATTGAAGAAAAAGCTAACTACGGCACCTATATTGTCATCGCCTGAAGGGAATGATGATTTTGTGATTTATTGTGACGCATCAAAGCAAGGTCTCGGTTGTGTATTAATGCAACGAACGAAGGTGATTGCTTATGCGTCTAGACAATTGAAGATTCACGAGCAAAATTATACGACGCATGATTTGGAATTAGGCGCGGTTGTTTTTGCATTAAAGACTTGGAGGCACTACTTATATTGGGTCAAAAGTATTATATATACCGACCACAAAAGTCTTCAACACATATTTAATCAGAAACAACTGAATATGAGGCAGCGTAGGTGGATTGAATTGTTGAATGATTACGACTTTGAGATTCATTACCACCCGGGGAAGGCAAATGTGGTAGCCGATGCCTTGAGCAGGAAGGACAGAGAACCCATTCGAGTAAAATCTATGAATATAATGATTCATAATAACCTTACTACTCAAATAAAGGAGGCACAACAAGGAGTTTTAAAAGAGGGAAATTTAAAGGATGAAATACCCAAAGGATCGGAGAAACATCTTAATATTCGGGAAGACGAAACCCGGTATAGGGCTGAAAGGATTTGGGTACCAAAATTTGGAGATATGAGAGAAATGATACTTAGAGAAGCTCATAAAACCAGATACTCAATACATCCTGGAACGGGGAAGATGTACAAGGATCTCAGGAAATATTTTTGGTGGCCGGGTATGAAAGCCGATGTTGCTAAATACGTAGGAGAATGTTTGACGTGTTCTAAGGTCAAAGCTGAGCATCAGAAACCATCAGGTCTACTTCAACAACCCGAAATCCCGGAATGGAAATGGGAAAACATTACCATGGATTTCATCACTAAATTGCCAAGGACTGCAAGTGGTTTTGATACTATTTGGGTAATAGTTGATCGTCTCACCAAATCAGCACATTTCCTGCCAATAAGAGAAGATGATAAGATGGAGAAGTTAGCACGACTGTATTTGAAGGAAGTCGTCTCCAGACATGGAATACCAATCTCTATTATCTCTGATAGGGATGGCAGATTTATTTCAAGATTCTGGCAGACATTACAGCAAGCATTAGGAACTCGTCTAGACATGAGTACTGCCTATCATCCACAAACTGATGGGCAGAGTGAAAGGACGATACAAACGCTTGAAGACATGCTACGAGCATGTGTTATTGATTTCGGAAACAGTTGGGATCGACATCTACCGTTAGCAGAATTTTCCTACAACAACAGCTACCATTCAAGCATTGAGATGGCGCCGTTTGAAGCACTTTATGGTAGAAAGTGCAGGTCTCCGATTTGTTGGAGTGAAGTGGGGGATAGACATATTACGGGTCCGGAGATTATACAAGAAACTACCGAGAAGATCATCCAAATTCAACAACGGTTGAAAACCGCCCAAAGTCGACAAAAGAGCTACGCTGACATTAAAAGAAAAGATATAGAATTTGAAATTGGAGAGATGGTCATGCTTAAAGTTGCACCTTGGAAAGGCGTTGTTCGATTTGGTAAACGAGGGAAATTAAATCCAAGGTATATTGGACCATTCAAGATTATTGATCGTGTCGGACCAGTAGCTTACCGACTTGAGTTACCTCAACAACTCGCGGCTGTACATAACACTTTCCATGTCTCAAATTTGAAGAAATGTTTTGCTAAAGAAGATCTCACTATTCCATTAGATGAAATCCAAATCAACGAAAAACTTCAATTCATCGAAGAACCCGTCGAAATAATGGATCGTGAGGTTAAAAGACTTAAGCAAAACAAGATACCAATTGTTAAGGTTCGATGGAATGCTCGTAGAGGACCCGAGTTCACCTGGGAGCGTGAAGATCAGATGAAGAAGAAATACCCGCATCTATTTCCAGAAGATTCGTCAACACCTTCAACAGCTTAAAATTTCGGGACGAAATTTATTTAACGGGTAGGTACTGTAGTGACCTGAACTTTTCCATGTTTATATATATTAATTGAGATTGATATTTACATGATTAAATGTTTCCAACATGTTAAGCAATCAAAATTGTTAAGACTTGATTAATTGAAATATGTTTCATATAGACAATTGACCACCCAAGTTGACCCGCGATTCACGAACGTTAAAACTTGTAAAAATGACATGACGATATATATATGGATATACATATGGTTAACATGAGATTATGATAAGTAAGTATCTCTATAAGTATATTAACAATGAGTTATATACATATAAACAAGACTACTAACTTAAGGATTTCGAAACGAGACATATATGTAACGATTATCGTTGTAACGACATTTAAATGTATATATATCATATTAAGATATATTAATATATCATAATATCATGATAATATAATAATTTAACATCTCATTAGATATAATAAATAATGGGTAAACAACATTAATTGAGATCGTTAACTTAAAGGTTTCAAAACAACACTTACATGTAACGACTAACGATGACTTAACGACTCAGTTAAAATGTATATACATGTAGTGTATTTAGATGTATTAAAATACTTTTGGAAGACTTCAAGACATATATCAAAACACTCATACTTAACGAAAATGGTTATAGTTACTTTTCCATTCTTTTCTTTCATCAAGAATTCTAGTCGTATTCTTACCCGTATTATACACAGCTTTAAAACGTACTTACTATGAGTATATACCAATAGGAACTAGCATGGGATTCCACTCTTGATTATGTCATGTATGACTAATCAATTTTAACTTCTACCATGAGCTAGTCAACTAACTAGAACTCCTTTTAACCCCACTCACCACTCACCAATTACCACTCATCATTCACTCCATTTCACTTCCAATTCTCTTTCTAATTCTGTCTCAACACACACACACTATTATGAACGTATTTTTCCAGTAGTTAATCATCATCTTCATCAAAAATCACTTCAAGAATCAAGCTATAATCATCATAGGAAGAACACTTCAAGAACACTTCAAAAATCCCTTCAAGTTTACTAATTTACTTCCAAGCTTTCTAATCCATTCCAAGTAATAATCTAAGATCAAGAAACCTTTATTATATACAGTAGGTTATCTTTCTTATTCAAGGTAATATTCATATTCAAACTTTGATTCAATTTCTATAACTATAAACTATCTTAATTCTAGTAAAAATCTTACTTGAACTTGTTTTTGTGTCATGATCCTACTTCAAGAACTTTCAAGCCATCCAAGATCCTTTGAAGCTAGATCATTTCTTGTCACTTCCAGTAGGTTTACCTACTAAACTTGAGGTAGTAATGATGTTCATAACATCATTCGATTTATATATATAAAACTATCTTATTCGAAGGTTTAAACTCGTAATCACTAGAACATAGTTTAGTTAATTTTAAACTTGTTCGCAAACAAATGTTAATCCTTCTAACTTGACTTTTAAAATTAACTACACACATGTTATATATCTATATGATATGCTAACTTAATGATTTAAAACCTGGAAACACGAAAAACACCGTAAAACCGGATTTACGCCGTCGTAGTAACACCGCGGGCTGTTTTGGGTTAGTTAATTAAAAACTATGATAAACTTTGATTTAAAAGTTGTTATTCTGAGAAAATGATTTTTATTATGAACATGAAACTATATCCAAAAATTATGGTTAAACTCAAAGTGGAAGTATGTTTTCTAAAATGGTCATCTAGACGTCGTTCTTTCGACTGAAATGACTACCTTTACAAAAATGACTTGTAACTTATTTTTCTGACTATAAACCTACACTTTTTCTGTTTAGATTCATAAAATAGAGTTCAACATGAAACCATAGCAATTTGATTCACTCAAAACGGATTTAAAATGAAGAAGTTATGGGTAAAACAAGATTGGATAATTTTTCTCATTTTAGCTACGTGAAAATTGGTAACAAATCTATTCCAACCATAACTTAATCAATTTGTATTGTATATTATGTAATCTTGAGATACCATAGACACGTATACAATGTTTCGACCTATCATGTCGACACATCTATATATATTTCGAAACAACCATAGACACTCTATATGTGAATGTTGGAGTTAGCTATACAGGGTTGAGGTTGATTCCAAAATATATATAGTTTGTGTTGTGATCAATACTGAGATACGTATACACTGGGTCGTGGATTGATTCAAGATAATATTTATCGATTTATTTCTGTACATCTAACTGTGGACAACTAGTTGTAGGTTACTAACGAGGACAGCTGACTTAATAAACTTAAAACATCAAAATATATTAAAAGTGTTGTAAATATATTTTGAACATACTTTGATATATATGTATATATTGTTATAGGTTCGTGAATCAACCAGTGGCCAAGTCTTACTTCCCGACGAAGTAAAAATCTGTGAAAGTGAGTTATAGTCCCACTTTTAAAATCTAATATTTTTGGGATGAGAATACATGCAGGTTTTATAAATGATTTACAAAATAGACACAAGTACGTGAAACTACATTCTATGGTTGAATTATCGAAATCGAATATGCCCCTTTTTATTAAGTCTGGTAATCTAAGAATTAGGGAACAGATACCCTAATTGACGCGAATCCTAAAGATAGATCTATTGGGCCTAACAAACCTCATCCAAAGTACCGGATGTTTTAGTACTTCGAAATTTATATCATATCCGAAGGGTGTCCCGGAATGAATGGGATATTCTTAAATATGCATCTTGTTAATGTCGGTTACCAGGTGTTCACCATATGAATGATTTTTATCTCTATGTATGGGATGTGTATTGAAATATGAAATCTTGTGGTCTATTATTATGATTTGATATATATAGGTTAAACCTATAACTCACCAACATTTTTGTTGACGTTTTAAGCATGTTTATTCTCAGGCGATTATTAAGAGTTTCCGCTGTAGCATACTTAAATAAGGACAAGATTTGGAGTCCATGCTTGTATGATATTGTGTAAAAACTGCATTCAAGAAACTTATTTTGTTGTAACATATTTGTATTGTAAACCATTATGTAATGGTCGTGTGTAAACAGGATATTTTAGATTATCATTATTTGATAATCTACGTAAAGCTTTTTAAAACCTTTATCTATGAAATAAAGGTTATGGTTTGTTTTAAAAATGAATACAGTCTTTGAAAAACGTCTCATATAGAGGTCAAAACCTCGCAACGAAATCAATTAATATGGAACGTTTTTAATCAATAAGAACGGGACATTTAATAATAAGGCTGATCTGAAAAGTCAAAGTTGACTTGTTGGAAGGGTGATAACACTGGGTACCTTAAAAAGGAATTGCAAGGTTATTTTCGGTAATAACAATGCTAAAGGATCTAACACAGATACTTGTTAAACTTTTACTTAGGTTTAGAGAGTTTTCTAGGTGCATATCTATATGCATAAATCTTTCTTTTTCATAGATAACATGTGGTTGGATCATCCTCTCGATTGTTTCTTAATTGATTTGTTTTCAAGAATCATGAAGGGTTTGAACGTAGATTGTAATCGCCAATATACATATGATGTTTTATAATCTTGAATGATACGAATATTTTTCTGGGTTTTATGAATAGAAGTGATGTTCTAGCACAGTTTAGAAGTCAAAGTATAGCTTTGAAAGATGTAGGGATCTAAGAGTGATATCACCCGTTAAATCTTGACCTGGATTCTGTTTTGTCAAAATCAGAATATGTAATTGAATTTGTATGAAATGATTGTGTATCGCTGTGAAGGTAGTGAGTATAGTTAATGATTTTTGAATCTAAATTGAAGAATGTACAGTGTAACATATTAATTGTGAACTTATATATTTCTCGGGTATTACCTGCCCGTTAAAAATTTCACAAGTAATATTTTGTATATAAGAATTTTACTACAACCTTTATGAAAATATATATATGTATATTTTCTTCAGATGTAATACAGATTTAATGAGTTAATATACTATTAAACTCATTTTATTTTCGGCTGGGACTAGAAATGAATAATCTATAAAACATTAGAGATTACATAATCTTCGCGGAGTATTTCACTAATGTAATCAATACTTCATTATCTATTCTTATTGATATTCCTTGGTGAAGGATGTTGGTGCTCGTGGAATTCTTGTGAATTTTGCAAGGTACGAATGATGTTTTCTGGAAAGTTTCAAGTACATCGAAAATGAAAGTGTAAAATCAAACATGTAAATGAATAATACACTTGGTTTATTATGAAGTGAAATTCATTGAGTTGAAACAGAGATTATAGTTAACGATGGTTAAGTCGTTAACTAAGGATGTACATCATAGCATATTAGTAATATGAATTAACCGAGTAGTACTTACCCTTTAAAAATTCATACGTAATAGCTTAGTACAAAAATATATATTATGGTTTCCAAAATTTATATAAATATAATGTATAAATTCTTTGGAAATAAGGAGTTAATGCTCCATAACTCGTTATTTCAATATATCCGTTGGTGATTGTGGTGTAGATATCGTCGATGGTTATGGAGCTGGTAGAGCTTATGGTGTTACAGGTGTTGCTGGTGTTGGTGATACTGATGGTGATGCTGGTGATACCGCTGGTGGTGCTTGTACAACAAGTCTAGCTTGTAAATCAGACACCATTCTTATCAGGGTTTCCTCTATCATCTCTATCCATCTACTCATCTAGTTTACGGTTAGAACTAGAATAAGTAATCTCTAAAACTTTTAGAAACTACACATTCTCTGCAGAATATTTTTTCAATGAAGTGATGAATTAATACTTCATCGTTTGTTGTTGTTGGTACTCCTTGATATCTATGGTGCGTATGACGTCGATGCTCGTGGGACAGATTGTGATGTTGAGGAATGTGATGCCGATGTTGTTGGTGGTGGTAATGGTGATGTTGGTGCTGATGCTGGTGGTGCTGTTGGTGCTTGTAAATTTTGCACCATATTCTCCAAGGCCACAACTCGAGCACGAAGCTCGTTGACTTCTTCCATTACTCCGGGATGATTGGCTGTTGGAACGAGGGGATGGATAAAATTTAGAATTCTCGATAGTATATAATTGTTGCGAGATATTCTGGATATTAGGGTGAAAATGGTGTTTCGGACTGGTTCGCCTGTAAGTGCTTTAGGTTCTTCGCCAAGAGCTGAGTTTGGTTTGTGGAAAGGATCGCCTTCTTCTTGTCTTCATTGGTTAAGTCGACTACGAACCCATCCCCAATTCATCCAGAATTGATGACCGCTAATTGGTTGATCCATTCCGGTCACACTGCTTTCGGAGCTCAGGTAGAAATCCATATCGGAAGAGCTATCGGATTTTGAGGAACTCGAACTAGATGCGGGATCCATCTTGTATAATCAGGGAAATGATTTTTGATGTGAAATAGATTATAGGACTAAGATTGGTATTCTTCAATACATAATTTACATATGTATTTATAATACCAAAATCCCATAAGTCACGGAAGAATCTTCGGAAGATGTTAGGCAAAGTTTACAGTAACAGATATGCTAAGATATGAATTCATCTAGACTTAAGAATGATAAGTACGTAATTTCCAACAAGAATTGATAAGCAAAAATCGTAAAAACAAATACGGTCATAGTCCAGACTCACTAATGCATCCTAAAAATTACCAATTAAACGCACTAATGAAAATTCTGGTTCCCTATGACCTCAAGCTCGGATACCAACTGTAATGACCCATCAAAATCGCTATTGACGCGGTACATTATCCATTGATTTCATAGTGAGGTTTTGACCTCTAAATGATACGTTTTGTAAACATTGCATTCTTTTGAAAAGGCACACCATAAATGAATATCTAATTCCAAGGTTTTTGACATCTGATGATTTCTACATATAGACAATCACCGTAAATAATATTTTACAATAATACATCCGTTGACAATGCAGTCAAAATAAGATACATGGTGATGATTTTGTGAATGCAAAGTTTTCTCGAATAAAGCATGTATGACTCCATGTACATAGCTTGTATAACGTATAAGCAAACAGCGGAAGACTTCTAGGAACCTGAGAATAAACATGCTTAAAAGTGTCAACACAAAGGTTGGTGAGTTCATAGTTTTAATATTGTGCATACTCTGTATATATAGGTGGATCACAAGATTTTAGTTATTTCATCCAAAATGCTTATCAAAATATTCTACAAAATTGAGCACCTTGGTAACTAAACTTAACGTATATATAATAAGTACCCCTGTTTTAACAAACATGCAACCAACATGTATAATACACGCAAACCAACGTGTACTAAACTCAAATAGCATACGCCCGCTTTATAGTTCAGGCTAGGGTCTCTATACCTGGAACGGACAGGGATGTCAAGCCCTATGGATCCATATACAACTATTCATGCCTACCAGTTCTTATAACCGGCAGCTACTAGTTACCAAAGCTAAGGGATTTTCGGTTCAAACTCAGTGTAGAATTAAGTATGTACTTGTGTCCATTGCGTATAAAATAAAGTGCATATATTCTCAGCTCAAAAATAATTAAAGCGTTTAAAAAGGGATCTATAAACTCATTGTTCAATATTGAGATTCAATATTGTAGGTAAATTGCGTAGACGTAATGATAGTAGACGACTGTACGGTTGGCCTTGGATTCACGAACAATACCCAATATTTTCTTAGTTATAATCGGTTTGAACCCGTAACTAGAACACCCGCGTATACACTCGTTGTAGTATCTTTCTCATTTGATCTTAAAATAGTAATAATAATAATAATAATAATAATAATAATAATAATAATAATAATAATAATAATAATAATAATAATAATAATAATAATAATAATAATAATAATAATAATAATAATAATGATGATGATGATGATGATGATGATGATGATGATGATGATGATGAGGAGGAGGAGGAGGAGGAGGAGAATGATGAATATGATACGGAGTAATATGTGAATCAGTTTATGAATGTTTCGCAGAAATGATCGAACATATATATATAGATATATTAATTATAATTTAAATAATATAATATAATAATATAGAGCATATAAAACATGTTAAAACGGTGGCCGCCTCCAATTTTAGTATTTTATGTGGCGACGCCCATATCTATTTGACTCCGTTGAGTAATTAATTCGATTTTAAAATTTTAAATAGTCGTATTTCTTAAATACTTTTGGGGTATGTTATGTAACTTATAATTAATAATTTCTATCATATCACTTTCATGTAAATAGTAAATTAATTAATTTCATTTCATTTACTATTCATATGAATAGTAAATGAATTAATTTCGATTCAACTATTTAAGTTACATTGTTGTACGTTGTGCTTTACAGCTTGTGCATCTTTGATTTAATTTCATTTCTTTTTATAAATTAAAAAATTAATATCATAAAAATATAACGATTATATACGTAAAATTTTTAATTTGAAATTGCATCATTTAATAGTAAATTTTTATCATTTCGTATATAAATATTATTCGCATGTTTCCGTATATATATTTATATATACACAATTATATAATTATCACAAGTTATGGCGTTCGTGAATCGTCGGACAAACAGGGTGGTCAACCGTTATATAAAACTCATTTACAAAAGCTTTAAAACTTGTCAAAATTCATTGTTTATCATGATGAAAATATTAAATCATATAGAGAATTGGTTTAAATAAGTCGGAATTTTTCAGGTCATCACACTATGTATCACTCTTGATGACCAAGTTATCCAAATATTCTTCCAAAATTTTGCCTATTTGGTTTTAAAATCTTCGCCTATTACCCGCTTGTACGTGGCACCTGCGTTTTAAACTCCAAAAGTCATTTTGGTGTAACAGTAAATACATTGAATTGTGTGGAAAGTTGTCTTGCCTTCATCCGTAATTGCCATTGGGAGGTGTCCTTTTTGCGCGTCCAAGAAACATTTGTACCGAAACCCTGCTAATGATTCAAATTTCCAGTCGATTTCTGGTAGGGGGTAATTATCTTTCGGTCATGCTTTATTAATATCAGTAAAATCTACGCACATTTGCGAAGACCCATCAGACGTTTTTACCAACAATGTGTTAGCGACCCAGGTTTGATACCGGACCTCCCTTAGTATGTTTGCTTTTACCAGCTTGTCCACTTCAACTTTCAACCATTCACTCCATGCATGTGCCAAACCTCTTTTCTTTTGTCGCACCGGTGTTATGCTTGGATTAGCACTAAGTTTATGCTCTACGATTTCTCTTGGAACTCCAGTCATATCCACCTTAGTCCGTGCGAACACATCTATATTAGTGGTTAATATATCGCGAAGCTTGAATTTTGTTGTTTCGTCAGTAAGCCTAAACCAATTTTAATATTTTTATCAGGGTAATGTAGATTAGCTATAATCATACAGTTTCGCAGTTGTTCCTCATGACTTGGTTACTGATTTTTTTACTCCACCGCTGAATAAATTGTGTCCAGACTTTCCGAACTGATTGCTGCAATACCTAAAGGTGTTGGGAATTTCACCAGACCGTGGACTATGGAAGGAATTGCTCCTAACATTTGTAAAGTCGTGTGACCTAGCAATGCATTGTACCGTGAGTATGAGCGTACTACGGAGTATTCAACAATAGTGCTCCTAACCATCTCCTTGTTGTCTTCATCCACCAATTCCAATTCGAGTTCAATGATCCCTACTTGCCATGTGGATTCACCAGAAAATCCATGTAGTGCGGTTGATGGCGCAATTAACTGTGACAGTAGTAATTCTGGTAGTAATCTGAAGCAATGTTCATACATGATATCGATACCGCTGCCGGTGTCCACATGTAGTCGTTTTATTGTATAACCACAACTTTTAATGCCCCCCTTTATCGTAATCCGGGTGTCAGATGGTTCTTGTTTAGTTTCTGCGAATAAGATAGGAATGATTTCCCAATTTTCCGGTGCTTCTGCTTCGTCGTTGGCTAATTATTCCACCACTTACCATATTGATAACTGTTTTTTACCTCTTTACCCTTTGGTTCGCTCATTTTCTGCCAAGGGTATCCTTTTACTTGTTTTGGCTTATCACCTAGTGGTATGGCAGCTTTTTACAAGTGTTACAATTTTCCTTTCTTGAGTTCTGCGACAACCATTTCTATTAATTGTCAGCATTTATTTGTCTCTTGACCAAAATCATCATGGAAGTCATAGAACTTGCTCATGTACTTCTTCGCATATTCTAAAAGAGGTGTGGGGGCTTAGAAAGTTTTACATACCGTCTCAGTTTCCAATAAATGGATCGCTGTTGTTATATCTTTTCCCTGACACCGATGATCACACTTGATCACGATAGTGATCAACATCATTAGTTTTTCCATTCAGGGGATTTTTCCCGCAATTTTGCGTTACATCTTCTTGAGATCGCATGTGATCATGCGCTTCCCTTACCACTTTCACATATTTTTTGGAACTCGTCTACGTAAATGTTGCCATAATGACAGATGCCTATCGGTAGAATACGGCATAAGGTTGATCCTTGCTCCTAAATCAGCTAAAGCTTGAATGGTTCCAGATTGGTAGGTTGAACACTGGAAAGTAAATCGTCCCATATCTCCCACGTTCTTAGGTATAGAACTTATGAGTAATGCGTAGAAATTCTCACTCAGTGGAATTTTATCAGAATCTGACATCCTTTCCTTCATATAGAGAAGCCTTCATATATACTTATTCTGGTCAGGAACTTTTGACAAAATATCCAAGAATTTACCGTCGATCTTCAAGGTTTCAAGCTTCTTCGGATGATCCTTGAGTCTTCTTGTGATGATCCGTCCAAATCCCTTTGGACGAATACATCATTCATCGATTTCACAGTGAGGTACTGACCTCTACATGATACGTTTTTAAACATTGCATTCTTTTTGAAAAGGCACACCATAATTGAATATCAATTTCCAAGGTTTTTGACGTTTGATGATTTCTACATATTGACAATCACCGTAATTAATAATTTACAATACTACATCCGTTGATAATGCAGTCAAAATAAGATACATGGTGATGATTTTGTGAATGCAACATTTTCTCGAATAAAGCATGTATGACTCCATGCACATATTGTATCACATATAAGCAAATAGCGGAAGACTTCTAGGAACCTGAGAATAAACATGCTTAAAAGTATCAACACAAAGGTTGGTGAGTTCATAGTTTTAATGTTGCGCATAATCTGTATATAAAGGTGGATCACAAGATTTCAATTGTTTCATCCAGAAACGTTTATCAAAATATTCTACGAAATTGAGCACCCTGGTAACTAAACTTTAACGTTCAATAAGTACCCATGTTTTAACATACATGCAACCAACATGTACAATACACGCAATCTAATGTGTATTAAACTCAAACAGTATACGTCTATTTTATAGTTCAGGCTAGAGTTTCTATACCTGGAACAGACGGGGATGTCAAGCCCTATGGATCCATATACAACTACTCGCGCCCACCAGTTTTTATAACCGGCAGTTACTAGTTACCAAAGCTAAGGGATTTTCGGTTCAAACTCGGTGTAGAATTTAGTATGTACTTGTATCCATTGCGTTTAAAATAAATTACATGTATTCTCAGCCCAAAATATATATATTGCAAAAGCAATTAAAAAGCGATCTATAAACTCACCTTAGCAGCACCTAAGGTCATTCACCGAAATGTGACCAAAACTTGGAATGCAAAATAAGCGTAGATCTCAACCTAGAGAACATATGTTGGTCAATACATGTCTAATAAGCTAGGTCGGGTCATAGTGTATCACAATCCTAATGCTCGAGACCATCATACAAAAGTTAACAAAAGTCGTCTCAAAAGTTAACCTGATCCAATATGATCTTTAAATCTATACATGTCTATTAACATAGTATAAGTCTTGATAATTGAACGAATTTATAGTTTATCAAACTCAAAATATTATTTATTTCAGGAGCTATGTTATATTTGAATTATCATGGCAATCGAACATATTTTACTATTTCACATAGTTTTCCAATACTTGTAAAATCAGATTATAGTGTTTATAAGGCTTTGAAATATGATAAAACAGTCAACTTTGACAATTGTTCAATGAGACGTGCCTTATATAAAATTTTGTTTACTCGACTAATAATATTTGGAAATTCAATTTCTCAATCTCACAAACAAGTTGTTTAAATATCAATTGTAGATTCAAAAACAATTTCAATTAATATTAATCATAATTCAGTTGACCATAACTTTTAATCCGTTCCTCGAAAACATACGATTTCTAAATGAAAAGTTATTAATTTTTCGATAGCTTTCCAACGACATGCATATCATATACTTTATTTCAGTAGCACATGTATCAAATTCATGATTCATCATAAACTAGCTAACGACAAAATTAAAGCATACAAGCATGAATATACATATATACTCGAGCACTAGACATGGATACACTATTAATATATAAAAGATAAGATATGAATGCTCACGTATCAATATTGTGATTCAATATTGCAGGAAAGTACGTAGACGCAACGAAGATGATAAACACTAGGTTTGACTTGCGAACAATACCCACGAAGATTACCCATAACCTCCATAGCTATAACCCATAGTTTCCTTAGCTCTATCCCGCTTGAAAACCCATTTTTGAAAATAACTCGCTCATGACCTTGTCGTAGTATTTTATGTATAATAATACTAATAATAATACTCCTAACTATAAGATTAATAATAATATTAATCTTAATAATAATAATAATAATAATAATAATAATAATAATAATAATAATAATAATAATAATAATAATAATAATAATAATAATAATAATAATAATAATATATATATAGAGCATATAGATGTGTAACTCGTCGAACAAACTGGCCTTTTTATAGTGCATTTTTGATTTTGACTGCTCCGCAATCGTGGAGCTTTTGTGCCTTACACCTCCACGATTGTGGAGCTGCCTAAGCCAGCTCACACCTGATTTGTTTTCTTGTTTGTCGACATATTATTTTATATTTAATATATATAATTTATATTAATTAATTATATATTATATTATATTCTCGTGCATGGTTGACTTGTAACTTTAGCTCCGTTGTCTTGTACGTTGACGCTCAACTTATGTCCCGGTTTCTCGAGCGTCCTTTCGTACGCTTAGAAAACGCGTACTTTACGTTTTGCGACGTGTACATTTATCAATAATTAGACTTAATCAATGATAAACTATATTACCCGAAGTATAACTTAATCATTTGAGTGTTTTCATCATTTGCTTCTATAAATCATCTTTTCATTACCTATTAAAATATATTTAATAATATCAAAACGTTTTATATCAAAATTTCGTTCTTTTAACAAAACATTTTAATGATAAAAATTCTATTATATTGAAAACTTTTTCTTACATTAAATATTATGATAGTTAAATAATTAACTTATCAAGAATCACGAGGAAAAATATTGTAAAGCATGCATTGAAAAATTAAGCAGGAATCTCTACTACTTTTGTCTAATTCATGTTATTTGACACTTTATTCTCACTTGTAGATTACACTACTATTTATTCCGAATATCGTTAAAAAGAAAAGTTTTCTTAAATCACAGTGGGCCTCACAACAGAGACCCGTAACACAAACACAATCTATAAGAGATTTGATAAATATCTTTTAATTCCATAGATGAATATATTAAGCATATATTGAGACAAATACGCTTAATGTAAAGTATTATACATTCAATACTTTGTTAACGTTTTCAAGTTTAATATATATATATATATATATATATATATATATATATATATATATATATATATATATATATATATATATATAAATATATATATATACACACACACACACACACATACACACACATATTCATATCCATTTATATAATCGTTCGTGAATCGTCAAAATTTGGTCGAGGTTAAATAAATACATGAACATAGTTCAAAATTTTGAGATTCAACTTAACAGACAAGGTACACGAATTGGGTTCTGCCAGGGTAGTTGTTCTGCAGTAGCTTACTTCTTCTTTAGCCTATCTGACCTATGCCGAGGCGTTGGTTCTTACTTCGGGATTATAGAATCCATTAGTTTTGCTTCTTCTATGTGGGCATTTTGGATGGTTTCAAGGCGTTAGGATAACTGTCCGAGCTGGGTCTCTACACTAAGGAACTCCTTCATTATTTAAAGTATGCTTATCTTCAATGTACGCCTCAATTACCGGTCATTGTTTCTTCTTATCTTTCCGGTAATGAGAAGGGTAGGTTAATTTCTTTGTTAAAAGATCACAAGCGGGCCATTGCATGGAAAACGACCGACATACTAGGTATCAATCCCACCATTTGCACTCACAAAATCCTCTTAGAGGATGAGTACAAACCTTTTGTCCAAAAGCAAATGAGGTTGAACCCCAACATGAAGGAAGTTGTTAAGAAATAGGTGGTTAAATTAATCGATGCCGGGTTAATTTATCCCATCTCTGATAGATTGTGGGTGAGCCCCGTTTAAGTTGTGCCCAAAAATGGCGCCACTACTGTCGTTCTAAATGGGAAGAACGAACTTGTTCCTACTCGTACCATCACGGGATGGCGAGTTTGCATTGATTATCGTTGTTTGAACTACGCCACTAGGAAGGACCATTTCTCGCTTCTATTCATTGACCAAATGCTTGAGCGTTTGGCGGGAAAGGAGTTTTACTGCTTCTTATATGGATTTTTAGGCTACTTCCAAATCCCTATCGACCCAAAGGATAATACAAGACCACTTTTACTTGTCTATCCGGTACATTTGCCTACCGCCACATGCCATTCGGATTGTGCAATGTGTGTGACGCCCCGTACAAAACCATCGTGTACGGATCACCAACAACAGGATCATTACAAGGTCAAACACTATATGCTATTTGAAAATCGATTTGCATTCATAGAAGATTACGTTTTACAAAAGATAAATAGGAAACATTAACATGAGTACATGATACTAAGGTCATTACAAAGCTATCGTTTTGAAAATAACATAAGTTGCGAATGCAAAGTAAAGTTCCATGCTTGAGACATCTCTAAGTAATGCAGCGGAAGTCTAACACAGCAGGTCTGTAACAGCAAGTCTAACACCAAGACTAGAACAGCAAGTTTAACACCAAGACTAGAACAGCAAGTTTAACAGCGAAAGCAACATCGTCTAAGCACCTGAGAAATACATGCTTAAAAAGTCAACACGAATGTTGGTGAGCTATAGTTTGTTTGTATCAGTAATGTAACGTAGGCCACGAGATTTCAGTGCTGCAAACAGCGTATCAAAACAGTATGTTCAAATCAGTATGAATAAGTATATGTATAACCGTGGGCACCCGGTAACTAGACTTAACATTTATAACCCCCTGAAAGTGCACTTGGCAAGTGCGTATGACTTACGAAGTATTAAACACCCGTTAAATGCTAGCGCGACTAGCCCGAGTGGGGATGTCAAACCCTATGGATCCATATTTTAGATTCGCGTTCACCGGTTCAAAAACCAATGACTAAACGTTACCGTGCTAAGGGGAATGTTTATGCCGTTGTATAACCCACACACATATAAAGTTTAAGTACTCGTGCCAAACATGTAAAATGTAAAAAGTGCATGTATTCTCAGTCCCAAAATAGTTAAAGTAAAAAGGGATGCTATAACTCACAGTGATAAAAGCGGTAAAGTCGGTAATGAAAGTACGCAAGTAGTAAGTCGGTCCGAAAGGTCGTCAACCTAAATCAAAGGTTACTAGGTCAGTAGGTTGTCTTAATAAGTTCTAATAGTGCATAAAATAAGTTTAAGTGTCATCATCATCATCATTCATCATCATAAAAGCTAAGTGAGTTTGAAAAGAATAGAGATCGAAACAATAGGCTGACTTCGGTCAGCTTCTACGACCTCTACGTAAATCGAAAAGATGCATGGTCAGTGGCTATGACTCCGTATATGAGTTCCCTAACAACTGACCAATTTTCAGGACCTAACTCATCTTCGTTTGACCGTGGCGACGGTTTAAGTGCGAGTAGGTCAGAAATTTCAGCACAACGTTAATAGGGTGTAGTGACTCTCGGAGGGCCATAAATCCTAAACCGTAACTCGGATTAAGACGAGGCCTAAACGGAAAATCATCTACTCGAACCGAAATAACTGAAAATCAACTTTCCAGTAGCCCAGGTGGTCTGATAAGATACGAAAATCAGTGGACAAGTGCTCCGGTGGGGTTCTTGGTGCTCGATGCTCATCACGGTTCTCATCCTTGATGCTTGTAGCTTCAAGTGTACAACTCGTTGATGGTTTAGCATCACTTTTGACCAATATTCACCATCAATACACAATATGTTAAGACCAAGTAAGAATACAACTCATTCATGAGTCTTAGATGGATGATGAACCAAGGTTACATCATATCCTTAGTCTTAACACTAATACAAGTCACAATAACAACTAAAGTTACAAACTTTACATCAATTTAACAAGTATGAACACAATCTAAGTCAAAAGAGGTGATGGAACCCTAAGCTAGAGAGCTTGGATCCATTTCACACAAGTTACAAGGTTACAAAGCTAGAAAGCTTGAACCTTTAAGTGTTCTTGAAGATCTTGAAGCATAAAGCTTGGATCTTTAAGATATATGAAGATAACAAACACAAGTTTGAATCTTTTTCACAAAACAACATGATCAAAGCAAAAAGAACTTAGATCTAATAAAAAGATATGAAGATTCAAGCTAGAAAGCTTGCATCTTGATTGTTCTTAAAGATCTTGAAGCATAAAGCTTGGATCTTGAAGATGCATGAAGATTACAAACAAAAGTTTGAATCTTTATCATAAAATAGATAGATTAAAGTATAAAAGAAGTAGATCTACAAAAGTTATGAAGATTCAAGCTAAAAGCTTGAATCTTCCATGTTCTTGAAAGATTCATGCTTGAATCAACAAGATATAAGTAAGATCAAAGCTAAAAGGAACTTTGATCTCCATAAAATGATGATGATGATGATCATGAATTTGAAAAGGAAAAGAAGAAGGAAAAGAAGACTTACAAGTAATGCTAGAAAGGAAAGAAAGAGAGAAAGAACAAGTGTGTGAAAAACCAAAATGATCAAGTGTGGAAATGAGAGGCTAAAGGCTAGTATTTATAAGCAAAGAGTGATCACATGGATAGATGACATGGCAAGATCTAGGGTGGTGGTGGTGGATGGTTTATGGAGGGGGAGGGGAAGGACAAAAAGTTTACTTTTTGGCTAATGGTGTCTAAAGTGTGTCATTTTGCTAGAATCTTATGTAACAAAGTTAATTATCCTTATCCATAATGCTAGCATGAGTCACTAATTATTTATTTATTTATTTATTTATTATTATGGGCCACTAGTAATTATATTTGGGCTAATTAATTGAGTCACTAGCTAGAGTAGGGTGGGCTTGAGCCCAACAAGGTAAAAAGTCCAAAAAGGCTAACTATTGGGCTTTAGCAATTAAATAAATAAAATTATGCATCCAAAGGCCCAAGTAATTATTATTATAAAATAATAATTAATATTTCGCTGTCCAAAATTTCCGGTTCCAACAAAAGTCAAACGTACGCGCAGTCCGCGTTTTAATCGTAACGGCAAGTAACGCTAACGGTTATAAAGCATCCAATGGACAAGTTAAGCATTCTAATCATACCAAGGCACGTTTTAAAGTATATATGAATATAAAACACGTGTGCCAAGGTTCCAGAGTAATAAAGTAACGCAATACGCACAAATATGCAGTTTCGCAAAAATACAAGGCACAAAAGCAAGTCGAAAAAGCCGGGTCGTTACATTACCCACCTGTTAATGGAAATTTCGTCCCGAAATTTGAGGAGTGACCAAAAAAATGGTACAGTATTTAAATAAGAAGTAGCGTATCAAAGTTCCGTGAGACTCGTGGGCTCAGAAGTGAGTTATTTGCCTCGAAGGGTACTTGGGCATATAAAAGTAAGGATAGGTATATGCCATTAATTAAGTCTCTTGTCCTAAGAGATCAATAAATTGATTTCATTTTTGGTTAACATGAGTATGTCATTCGAATATATGTATCCACAGAGGGAAAGATGATGCTTTTAGCCTTACAGGCATCTTCAGTAAGCTGGATGCGTAAAATGCATCATGAATGTTACTAAACTCATCTAAAACATTGAGCGCTTATGTCGCAATACAAGACTGACAGGTAGAACGGAAAACATGGTGATCACAACCATGTGATTTGATGTCTGGATAGTGTTAGCCACGGATTTTACTAACCCCTTGATTTCGGAAGGAGACCATAGTTATAATGAACCCGATATTTAAGAACGTTTCATTTGACTAAATGAATTGAAATGTTAGCTGGAAGTGACTAATCGGACTTATATACAATTCAAGCCATAATTATTTATAGTGTCTCCAGGGCGGTCTGAACGAACAATGAAGGATATCACCCAGTTTACCATACTGCAGGTGAACTTATCCTTAGATGAAATGAAAACACAGTTCCATAACGTAACTTTATCCTTTCAGTTACATGTTGAAGTTATCGTTAACATTAACTAGAATAACATATAGTTGCAACCAATGAAGGAAGGAATGTGTAGAGTAACCATATCCGTGTTACAGACGTTTTAAGCAGTCCCTTCCAAGAGGATAACAAGATTCATAGATTCTTAAAGTATTTTATACTATATTTCCGAAAGAAATCGCACGAAGGGTGTAATCTTGGAACGAGAGTGAACTCTTGGAGCGGGTTGTTCTGAATTTATCCTTGTACTTAAGGGGATGCGCAGATGAGAAGATACGGGAACTCTTGGTCATAAAGAATGGTTTTCTCTTAGTGAAAAGAATCTAAAAAAAAAATGATTCTTGTACCTCAACATACTGATTGATAGAGATGATGTTTACGAGGGTGTTGCGATTAGTCGTGAAACATTGAGAGTAGAAACCCGCCTAATGCCTTTCCTACGATAGGGTGACCACTGGGTGGGTCCCAGAGAACTGATTTATCGGCCCGCGTTTTTGCCAAGTCTAACCTTAAGAGGAACATTTTACGAGCACAAAAACTTACTAATAAATTTATAAATCTGCCATCCAAAGTGGCTCAAGAGTTTTTAATAAAGATCTTAATAGTAAGCTTTTATCCCTAACTGGGGGCGAGAAGAAGTGTGATCCATACATGGTGTAGTTTAATACGAAAACCTTTAATAAAATCAACCGAGGAAGTTTTGAAAAGCCCTTAAACGTTTGATGCGACAACATAAATGGAACGAAGTTCTTGGTAAATTTAGAAGTATGTACAACGTGTATCATTTGTTCAAAACCATTTGACTTCAACTTAATAAAGGAGCGATTTTTAAATAATTTGGAGGTATAACTTGGAATGTACTAACCAAAATAAGTAAGGGTAAATTTATACATATATACTTTTATAAATCGCATAAGTGACAGAAAATTTTTTAGTACTTTCATTTGTCCATAAATCTCGTGAGGACCGCACAAATAAACAACGTGTAAAAATCAACGTGTGAAATTTTTTGATAAACATAGTTTTTCGCATTTCAAAGGTTACAAGTTGAAAAAGATTGAGTGGAAAATCTTTGAATCATCAGTTGACATGTTACTAGGTAACGAAAACTAATGAATTAAATGTAGTTTTGATAACATAAGTCTTTGGGCAAAAATGTTCACGTGTGAAGTCGTTAAAAAGTGAGGTACGAAGGGTAAAGCGTGAGGATGAGAAGTTAATTGTTTCTTGGCTTTGCAGAAAGCCAAACAGGTTATGACTAATATTAAAGTCGGAATACTGACGGTGTTAATATCGCTAGATGGGAATCTCTTGAAATAAGTCAGGACTTCGAGTTATGTAAGAAAGAGCATCGTTCTAACAGGCGTGGCAAATAAGATCCTTGGGGTAACGCAATAGCTTTGAATGGTTTAAGTGTTAGTGGATGCCCTAAGGCTCTGCATGGCGTGGTAGTAAGTGCCTTTATCACTTACACACACATAAATCACTCAATTTCGACGGTTGTAAAGTCTTCATGATGACTTGGATACGAATAAGCAACGAAAAATTTTGTATAATAAGCAACGAAAGTTTTATAGAAATCGTTTTAGGTGACAATGTAAGAAAAGAAACGAAGTTCTTTGTAATCTAGGGTTATGTACAACTTGTACCATTCAAGGTAAAATATCTTTTGAACAAAAGATTTGATTTGTAAAAGTAAAATTTCATATGTATCTGTCAAAATAAGTAATTATTTACTTTATTGTATATAACGTATATGATTTCAAAAATTCGCACGAACGGCAAATAAAATAAATTTACTTTTATAAAACTTTGAGAGGATCGCACAGTAAAATAGTGTAAGTAAAAATTTTTAGCGAACTAAATTTTCATATTTCGGAGGTTACAAGTTGGAAAACGATCGAGTAAAAGATTTTTTTGAAAATTTCGGGTGACATTTGAGCAAAAATGTTACGAGGTAATGAAAACTGTTGGATCTAAATGTGGTTGATGACTATTAGTAGTGCATAAGTCCTTCGACCAAAAATGTTTAAGTGTAAAGTTGTTGCTTATAAGTGAGATACGAAAGGGAGAGTATGAGGATGGGAATTAACTACCCATTGATTTTGGAAATCTCGAACTAATATGACTAATATCGAGGTAAGAAGGATGTTGGTGTGATTACCATCGAATAAGAATTCTTTCGGGATAAGTTAAGATTCAGAGTTGCGTAAGAATGAGCATCGAATAAGATTCTTGGGTAGTCCTTAAGATAGAATTTGAATTGCCGAAGTGACGGAATACAATTTCCTTTATGTATCGTTGTCCATAGTATCGGTTTCTTTCGTAGTTAGAAAGTGAGCAGATTTGGTGAGACGATCACCAATAACCCAGGTAGTGTCATAACTGCCTATTGTTTTCGGCAGCTTCGGGATGAAATCCATTGTCATCCCTTCCCATTTCTATTGTGGGATCTCGGGTTGTTGAAGTAACCCAGATGGCTTTTGGCTCACTATCCTCTCGAGGTACGCGAATAATCTTGTCACTATCAATATCTTTCGCTTTCATCCTTGAAAGCCAGTCCGTTTCAACTATTTCATCAAAGCTTCCCAACTCGATGAGTATTAGGTTAATCCTAAAGTCCATTCCAACTTTTATATCAAGCTTCCTAACTTGATGAGTATTAGGTTAATCTTAAAGTCCATTCCAACTAAATCTTATTATACTACCACGAAAAATTCTATCAACCTTCTCAAATAACATCTGATTGTGCGTAGATGACTAATCCTTTAAAACTTCCAACTACTACTTTAAAACTTTCCAAGTTTTGTTGACATGAGGTCATTTCCAATGACCCACCTGTTAATTTTAAGGTACTACCTTAAATTATTCCTCTATCTATGTCAGATTACCATTAACTTGTCTTAGAGAATACTTAACCCTCAAGGTTGTTAATGGCTTACTAGTCATAACACTAAGGTTCTTAGATGTAAGGTTTCTATCACTCTAGTATTAAACAACTTCGAGACAATAAACGTTGTGAAGAAATGTACCCTAACTAAAATCAGGATCCATGCGAGTCTCCATAACTGAGGTAACGATTGCTCTACCGCAAGTAAGTCCAAAGTTTTTCCTGTTTAAGAACTTTTTCCTTAAGTATTCAGGGTGTCTATATCTATAACAAATTTTTGGGTTACAGTATCTAGGCTACGTGGTTATTCTTTTCCTACCTCTAACGGACCATAATGCGTATACTCAAGCGGTTCCTACCAAAATTTCCTTTGAATCACTTCATATTCCTCATGTTGTAACGTTGGGACTTCTGTATGATTTACTTCAATATAATCACGCTGGCCTGGCATCATTATATTGTACTAAATCGCACGTTCATTCCAATATCGCTCCATATGGTCAATGTAACGTGATCACTTCAAGTTCTACTCAGTTTCATATAACGTTGCTTTATCTATGCTATCTCAAAACATAATCTACATAGTTAATCTCACGGTTCCTCGGTGTGGGTGCGTATGTCCCGCAGATCATGCATCAATGCCTAAATGTCTCGAAATTTCTTCAAAATGTTCGGGTTCAGGTAGTGTCATTAGGTTCCTTTCTAGAAATTCCATTGGGGTCTCGTGTCGAGTTGTACGTGTAGCAAGTAGTAATACGATACGTCTTGAGGCAACTCCCAAGTCTTTGGGTATGGCTGAGCATCAGTAAAAGGCACTCTGACCTTGTGAAAGGAGATGTCCTCCCGACTTCTCCACTGCCTAAGAGTGTTATGGACCTAAGTCCGGAAGTGTCGTTAGATCGTTGAGTAGTGGTGAAGAATGAAAGAGATAAGTGACGGTATTGAAATCGTACGGGATACGGGTCAACTTGCGGGAACTGAACAACCTTCTGTTGTTCATACGTTGTACGTGGCTAATTAGGGTTAGCTCGAGGTGCGGTTACTCCGACAAATCCTCCTAGATTGCGTGAAGTAATGTTTCAATTTCTAGAATGGTGGAACGGTAGTAACAGGTGGATTACATTACTAGTACTTAGAGTTAGAAGAGTGGGGAAAAGGGTTCAGAAAACATCTGAATTAGGAAAGATAAGTTCTCCAAGTCGGTATAGCGAAAAGCAGACAGGTAGCAAGCACGTAATCAGGCATAGTAACTACAGCAGCCTAGATCGTCTACAGCAGTGCATAGCATGGCAATGAAAATAGTACTAAACAGAAGTAACAAGCGAAAGCAGATAGTAGCATGCAGCAGCGTAAAATAAGCATATAGTAAGTTCGCATGGCAGTAAAGGTAAGTAGTAGCATGCAGTAAGATTATACAGCAGTAGAAATAAGCAGTGGCATGCAGTAGTAGTAAGCAGTGACATGCGGTAATATAACATAGTAGCATGCAGTGGTCCGCAGAAACAAGTAAACTAGCAAGTTGTAGATTAGTCCTATTAGTGAACCCTACTTGGTCCGGTCTAGACTCACTAATGCAACCTAATTCCCTACAACCAATGCTCTGATACCAAATGTGACACCCCGTACAAAACCATCGTGTACGGATCACCAACAATAGGATCATTACAAGGTCAAACACTATATGCTATTTGAAAATCGATTTGCATTCATAGAAGATTACGTTTTACAAAAGATAAATAGGAAACATTAACATGAGTACATGATACTAAGGTCATTACAAAGCTATCGTTTTGAAAATAACATAATTTGCGAATACAAAGTAAAGTTCCATGCTTGAGACATCTCTAAGTAATGCAGCGGAAGTCTAACACAGCAGGTCTGTAACAGCAAGTCTAACACCAAGACTAGAACAGCAAGTTTAACACCAAGACTAGAACAGCAAGTTTAACAGCGGAAGCAACATCGTCTAAGCACCTGAGAAATACATGTTTAAAAAGTCAACACTAATGTTGGTGAGCTATAGTTTGTTTGTATCAGTAATGTAACGTAGGCCACGAGATTTCAGTGCTACAAACAGCGTATCAAAACAGTATGTTCAAATCAGTATGAATAAGTATATGTATAACCGTGGGCACCCGGTAACTAGACTTAACGTTTATAACCCCCTAAAAGTGCACTTGGCAAGTGCGTATGACTTACGAAGTATTAAACACCCGTTAAATGCTAGCGCGACTAGCCCGAGTGGGGATGTCAAACCCTATGGATCCATATCTAAGATTCGCGTTCACCGGTTCAAAAACCAATGACTAAACGTTACCGTGCTAAGGGGAATGTTTATGCCGTTGTATAACCCACACACATATAAAGTTTAAGTACTCATGCCTAACATGTAAAATGTAAAAAGCGCATGTATTCTCAGTCCCAAAATAGTTAAAGTAAAAAGGGATGCTATAACTCACAGTGATAAAAGCGGTAAAGTCGGTAATGAAAGTATGCAAGTAGTAAGTCGGTCCGAAAGGTCGTCAACCTAAATCAAAGGTTACTAGGTCAGTAGGTTGTCTTAATAAGTTCTAATAGTGCATAAAATAAGTTTAAGTGTCATCATCATTATCATTCATCATCATAAAAGCTAAGTGAGTTTGACAAGAATAGAGATCAAAACAATAGGCTGACTTCGGTCATCTGATACGACCTCTACGTAAATCAAAAAGATGCATGGTCAGTGGATATGGCTCCGTATATGAGTTCCCTAACAGCTGACCAATTTTCAGGACCTAACTCGTCTTCGTTTGACCGTGGCGACGGTTTAAGTGCGAGTAGGTCAGAAATTTCAGCACAACGTTAATAGGGTGTAGTGACTCTCGGAGGGCCATAAATCCTAAACCGTAACTCGGATTAAGAAGAGGCCTAAACGGAAAATCATCTACTCGAACCGAACTAACTGAAAATCAACTTTCCAGTAGCCCAGGTGGTCTGATCAGATACGAAAATCAGTGGACAAGTGCTCCGGTGGGGTTCTTGGTGCTCGATGCTCATCACGGTTCTCATCCTTGATGCTTGTAGCTTCAAGTGTACAACTCGTTGATGGTTTAGCATCACTTTTGACCAAGATTCACCATCAATACACAATATGTTAAGACCAAGTAAGAATACAACTCATTCATGAGTCTTAGATGGATGATGAACCAAGGTTACATCATATCCTTAGTCTTAACACTAATACAAGTCACAATAACAACTAAAGTTACAAACTTTACATCAATTTAACAAGTATGAACACAATCTAAGTCAAAAGAGGTGATGGAACCCTAAGCTAGAGAGCTTGGATCCATTTCACACAAGTTACAAGGTTACAAAGCTAGAAAGCTTGAACCTTTAAGTGTTCTTGAAGATCTTGAAGCATAAAGCTTGGATCTTTAAGATATATGAAGATAACAAACACAAGTTTGAATCTTTTTCACAAAACAACATGATCAAAGCAAAAAGAACTTAGATCTAACAAAAAGATATGAAGATTCAAGCTAGAAAGCTTGCATCTTGATTGTTCTTGAAGATTTTGAAGCATAAAGCTTGGATCTTGAAGAAGCATGAAGATTACAAATAAAAGTTTGAATCTTTATCATAAAATAGATAGATTAAAGTATAAAAGAAGTAGATCTATAAAAGTTATGAAGATTCAAGCTAAAAGCTTGAATCTTCCATGTTCTTGAAAGATTCATGCTTGAATCAACAAGATATAAGTAAGATCAAAGCTAAAAGGAACTTTGATCTCCATAAAATGATGATGATGATGATCATGAATTTGAAAAGGAAAAGAAGAAGGAAAAGAAGACTTACAAGTAATGCTAGAAAGGAAAGAAAGAGAGAAAGAACAAGTGTGTGAAAAACCAAAATGATCAAGTGTGGAAATGAGAGGCTAAAGGCTAGTATTTATAAGCAAAGAGTGATCACATGGATAGATGACATGGCAAGATCTAGGGTGGTGGTGGTGGATGGTTTATGGAGGGGGAGGGGAAGGACAAAAAGTTTACTTTTTGGCTAATGGTGTCTAAAGTGTGTCCTTTTGCTAGAATCTTATGTAACAAAGTTAATTATCCTTATCCATAATGCTAGCATGACTCACTAATTATTTATTTATTTATTTATTTATTATTATGGGCCACTAGTAATTATATTTGGGCTAATTAATTGAGTCACTAGCTAGAGTAGGGTGGGCTTGAGCCCAACAAGGTAAAAAGTCCAAAAAGGCTAACTATTGGGCTTTAGCAAATAAATAAATAAAATTATGCATCCAAAGGCCCAAGTAATTATTATTATAAAATAATAATTAATATTTCGCTGTCCAAAAGTTCCGGTTCCGACAAAAGTCAAACGTACGCGCAGTCCGCGTTTTAATCGTAACGGCAAGTAACGCTAACGGTTATAAAGCATCCAATGGACAAGTTAAGCATTCTAATCATACCAAGGCACGTTTTAAAGTATATATGAATATAAAACACGTGTGCTAAGGTTCTAGAGTAATAAAGTAACGCAGTACGCACAAATACGCAGTTTCGCAAAAATACAAGGCACAAAAGCAAGTCGAAAAAGCCGGGTCGTTACAATGTGCCCAACACCTTCCAAAGGTGTATGATGGCAATCTTCCACGACATAATCGAGGAGTGAATGGAAGTCTTTATGGATGATTTCTCCGTCTTTGGAGACTCATTTTATTCATGTCTTTCCAATCTCGAGAGTATGTTAATTCGCTGTGAAAAAAATCCAATCTTGTCTTGATTTGGGAAAAATGCCACTTCATGGTAAAGGAGGGCATTGTTCTTGGCTACAAGATATATCGTGTGGGCATTGAGGTAGATAAAGCCAAAATTGAGGTTATTTCTAAGCTACCCGAACCATCGAATGTCAACGCCATTCATAGCTTTTTAGGTCATGTGAGGTTTTATAGGCGCTTTATCAAAGACTTTTCTAAAATCGCTCGCCCCATGACCAAGCTTCTTGAGAAGGATGTTCCGTTTGATTTTAATGCCGATTGCAAGAATGCCTTCTCTATTCTCAAGTCCAAGCTTACAAAAGCTCCGATCATTTTGTCTCCCAGTTGGGGAATGCCTTTTGAGCTAATGTGTGACACTCGTGACTATGCTTTGGAAGCCGTCTTAAGCCAACGCCACAATAATCATTTTCGTCCAATTTACTATACGAGAAAAACACTAACGGGAGGCCAAATCAATTACACCACAACTGATAAGGAGCTCCTTGCGGTAGTTTTCGCGTTTGATAAAATTTTAACCATACTTGGTGTTGTCCAAGACCATCGTTTATACTGCCACTCGGCCCTTAAGTATCTCTTTTCCAAACAAGATGAAAAGCCTCGTCTTATCTATTTGGTTCTTCTTCTACAAGAATTTGACATTGAGATTCGTGATAAAAGGGGCCCGAGAATCTAACCGCAGACCATCTCTCTAGACTTGAAAACTCGGAATTAAAGAAACTCAGTGAGTCAATCATCAAAGACACATTTCCTAATGAGTTCTTAATGAGGGTTGAAAGTGACTCCGAAAATCCATGGTTTACGGACTTTGCAAAGTATCTTACCTCGGGTATTCTTCAAAAGGGCCTTACATCTCAACAAAAGAAGAATTTCTTTTTCGATGTTAAGTATTACTTTTTGGAGCAACCCAATATTTTTCGTGTTGGATCGGATCAAGTGATTCACTGTTGTGTTTATGGGAAAGAAGCTCAAAAAATTCTTGAGCGTTGCCATCAAGGGCCAAGGGGCGGTCACTTTGGACCTAATCACACTACTAAGAGATTTTTCGATGCGGGTCCTTTGGTCCACAATATTTAAATATGATCATTTGCTTGTCCATACATGTGATGCTTGTCAAAGGACGGCTACTATCACCAAAAGAGATGAGATGCCCCAATCCGACATATTTATTCACGCTTGTCATGAAGGTTCTTACTCTTCTTTTGGTTCGTAATGCAAGCCTACCAGAGTTTCAGTATCATCCTAAATGTGAAGAGCAGGAGATTATTAATTTGTGTTTTGCGGATGACCTTTTATATTTTCACGTGTTGATTGCAATTATGTCCAAGCTATAAGTGAAGCCTTGCACCAGTTCAAGGATTGGTCACGTTGAGTCCCTAGTTTGCCAAAAAGTACAGCTTTTTTGCTAACGTTTCGAATAATTTGAACAAGATTCTTGTCTTAATGTTGATTGATGAAGGTTCTCTCACAGTTAAATACTTGAGCGTCCCTCTTATTGCATCTAGACTATTCTATGGTGACTGCAAAGTTTTAGTTGACCGCGTCAAATCTAGAATCAACAGCCGGCAAAACAAGTTTCTTTCCTTAGCAGGGCGGCTGCAAATTATCAATTCAGTCTGGGTTTCCATGCAAATCCATTAGCAATCGGTTCTTTTGCTTCCTTCGGCGATCATAAAATACATTGAGTGTTTGATGAGAGGGTTCTTGTGTTAAGGTGATATGAAAAAGGGTAAAGCGAAAGCGAAATGGGTCGATGTTTGTTTACCTATAGAGGAAGGCGGCATGAGCATTAGACGTAAAAAAATCTAGAATATAGCTCTTTTTACGCCTCATGTGTGGAAGATTCTTGCTCACAAAAGTTCTATTTGGGTAAGGTGGATTCATACCTATCGTTTGATGGTAAAGGTACGTCTGCTTGGTTTGATGAATGGTATAATGCGGGTCCTCTTCTTTCTATTATTAGACGTCGAGATATTATTGAAGCTAGTTTCTCGTTATATGATTCTGTTGTGGATGTAATTCAAGATGGGGAGTGGCGATGGCCTGTGGACTGGGTTGATAGGTTTACAGTTCTATCGAATCTTACTCCTCCAATGTTAACTTCGTACATCGATACAGTTAAATAGAAGGATATCAGTGGCAACAAATGTGAGTTCTCTATCAATCAAGTGTGGGAATCAATACGTACAGCAGCTCAAAAAGTTAATTGGTTCTCTAAATTTTGGCACTCCCATTATATTCCTAGACATGCCTTTGTCTTATGGCTTCTTATGGGGGAAAATTGAAGACATATGATAGATTACAAGCATGGGAAGTTCGACGAGGGGATGTTATTACGTGTCCGCTTTGTAGTGTGGTACTAGATTCACATGATCATTGATAATGCTAAAAACGAACATATATTTCATAGCATTATCCTTCAAGAAAGACAAGCTTTTAGTTGCAGTTGTTCTATTTACAAGTTATATTCGTTTAAATAATAAAAGGTGAAGACAAAAGATAGATTCGATGATTTGAAGATGCAAACGACCAAAAAGCTCAAATGTACAAAGTATAATCCAAGTGGTTCAATTTATTGATGAGAAACGTCTAAAAATGACAAGGGTACAAGTCGTAAAATGTAAAGTACAAGATATCTAAGCGTACGAAAAGGCGTTCGAAAATCCGGAATCGGGACCTGAGTCAACTATCAACGCACGACGCAACGGACCTAAAATTACAAATTAATTACGCACATAAATATAATATAATATATAATTAATTCTATAAAATTATATATATATATATTATATTTATATATTAAAAACCGTCGGCAAGCTAGGATCCAAAGTATGTGAGCTGGAAATGGAACCTCCGCACTCGCGGAGCTGTGAAGCACAAAAGCTCCGCACTCGCGGAGCTGTACAGTGAAACGTGGGCCTATAAAAGGCCACGCATTTTGATCGATTTCAACACCTTTTTGTATCTATCTATCTACGATATATTTATATTTATATTTTATAATTTTAATTTTAATTTAAGTTTAATAATAATAAGGTTATAGTAGCGAATGTTTTAAGATTGTAAGTCGAAATTCTGTCCGTGTAACGCTACGCTATTAATACTCATTGTAAGTTATGTTCAACCTTTTTAAATTAATGTCTAGTAGCTAAGTTATTATTATGCTTATTTAAATCGAATTAATCGTGATGTTGGGCTAAATATTAAGATTGGGTAATTGGGCTTTGTACCATAATTGGGGTTTGGACAAAAGACTGACACTTGTGGAAATTGGACTATGGACTATTAATGGGCTTTATATTTGTTTAATTGAATGATAGTTCGTTAATTTAATATAGAGATTTACAATTTGATGTATCTATAAATAACCCTTTACACTCAATCGAACACGATGGGCGGGATATTTATAAATACTAATAATCGTTCATTTAACCGGACACGGGAATAGATTAAAAGTCAATGGACTCATTAAAACAGGGGTGAATTACATACAAGGACACTTGGTGTAATTGATAATAAAGTATTAAAATCTTGGATTGCACACAGTCGATAACCTGGTGTAATCATTAATAATGTATTAAAACCTTATTACAGTTTAAGTCCCTAATTAGTTGGAATATTTGACTTCGGGTATAAGGATAATTTGACGAGGACACTCGCACTTTATATTTATGACTGATGGACTGTTATGGACAAAAACCATATAGACATATTGAATAATCCAGGACAAAGGACAATTAACCCATGGTAATAAACTAAAATCAACACGTCGAACATCATGATTACGGAAGTTTAAATAAGAATAATTCCTTTATTTTATATCTCATCGCACTTTTATTTACTGTCATTTTATTTATCGCACTTTTAATTATCGTACTTTTTAATTATCGCAATTTTATTTATCGTCATTTATTTATCGCACTTTAATTTATCGTACTTTTATTATCGTCATTTACTTTACCCTTTAAATTAAGTTATATTTATTATTTTACATTTGGTTTTAATTGCGACTTAAGACATAAAATCGACAAACCGGTCATTAAACGGTAAAAACCTCCTTTTATAATAATAATAATATTAATTATATATATATTTATACAAATATAGTTTAAAATAAATATAGCGTTAAACTTGGCTAGCTCCCTGCGGAACGAACCGGACTTACTAAAAACTACACTACTGTACGATTAGGTACACTGCCTATAAGTGTTGTAGCAAGGTTTAGGTATATCCACTCTATAAATAAATAAATAACTTGTGTAAAATTGTATCGTATTTAATAGTATTTTGCAGTAAAATTATAAATATTTCGTATACACCTCGCATAACATTAATCATTTATTTTTCTCGTGCAGTTATGCATCTAGAGTATGGAGTTTGGTGTTAAAGCATTGTGACTTCCTGTCATTAGTCATGCTTGGATGGATTTTACATATTTGCTAAGCCCATTTGCTTTAAGAAACTTTGCACGGTTTGTTATTGTAAAATTGGTATTTTCAGCAACTGTGTATTATGTGTGGCAAGAGCAAAATAGAAGATTGTTTAAGAAGAGCAAGCAATCTTTTGATCAGGTTTATGCAGTGATTTACTCCACGATTTGTTTAAAATTGATGAGTTTCAAATGGATGTCTTCTCCGAGTGCGCTTCGGCTAAAATTGAATTAGAAGATTTCTTAAGTTTTTTTGTTTTTCTTTACTTGTTAGAGGTGAATGATCATGTTTGCTTTTACTATTCTGATATTAGCTTGGTATTTTGAGAGGTTATAGGGTCTGTCCTATAACTCAGTTTTACACTTGTTTTATTTTTATTTGTTTTTTTGAAAGACAAGGTCTCAAAGTGAGGTTGGTGGAGGTTGAATTTGGGTCTCCTTTGAAGATTCTCATGCACTCAACCACTCAACTACCCTTTTGGGTTTTGGGGTTTGTATATTTTTGTGGATATCAATATATTCACTCGGTGATCCCTTTACCAAAAAAACAAAAAACAAAAAAAAAAAAAAGTTTAAGCCTCCTAGTGGAACTATTTGTGAATAAATTCATGATCTGTGTAAAAAAGTGAGAAAGTAATAGATTTTTGCCCTCACCACACAACACCCCTAACGTGACATTACAAAGTTTGTTTAGACATTTTGTTTGAAATGTGGAACCGGTACCAAATTTTTTGAATTTTAAACATTATGTTATAATAATAATAACAATATAGATATGGATAGTCAATTTTGGTGTATACATATAGTCAATTTTGGTACACAAAGTATGTATTTTTATATTGAGATTTTAGGCTATAAATACTCATGAATGCAAGCATTAAACTTGCACCATTTCTCACACTTACAAAGTGTTTCTTTCTTTCTCTCCATTATCATCTTTGTTCTTACACTTCATTATTAGTATTCTAAATCAAGAATCAAACCACTAAAGGTAGTTATAAGCCTACTGAATTATAACATCAAGAATCAAACCACTAAAGGTAGTTATAAGCCTACTGAATTATAACACGTTATCAGCACGATAATCTTAATACTAAATATGGTTGGCTCTGCCACCAAAATGATATATGGTCGGTTATACCACCAAAATGATATATGGTCGGTTATACCACCAAAATGATATATGGTCGGTTATACCACCAAAATGATATATGGTCGGTTATACCACCAGAATGATATAGGTCGGTTATACCACCTGAAAAAATATATGGTCGACACTGTCGCCAAATTTTCATTTATGTTTACTAATATTTATATTTTTGTTATATAACATTTATTTATGATTGCTTACACATGGTCGACACTGTCACCTACTTATCATTTATGTTATATTAAATTTATGTTTAATGTTTATATACTTATGAATATAAATTGACTCTAATTTATCATGATGTTTGTTTTAATTTTTGATAATAGAAAATGTCGAATCTGGAAAAGCTTAAATTTACTCCTTTAGAATCAACTGGAAACAACTACATGCCATGGGTTATAAAAGTAAAAATGCATCTTAAATCAATGGGCATTCTTGAAACCATAAATGAAAACAACACTTGTTCTGAAAAAGAACAAGCTACGGCATGTTGCTTTATTCATCAACATATTGATGAATGCTTACAAAATAATTATGTGACTGTAGAAGATCCCCATGTTTTATGGGAAGGTCTCAAAAGCAGATTCAATAATCAAAGAGAAATTTTACTTCCAGCTGCAATGGAACAATGGAGAACATTAAGGTTCCAAGACTTTAAGAAAGTAAATGAATACAGCTCAGCTCTGTATAATACATGTTCACAACTTAAATTCTGTGGACATGAAATTAGTGATGCAGACATGATGGAGAAAACTTTCTCCACAATGAATGCTGCAAACATCACAGTGCAAAGAAATTTGAGAATGCTAAAGTTCAAAACATATCCTGAACTTAATTCATATCTCTTAGTTGCAGAACAAAATGATGAGCTATTAATGAAAAATCAGCAATCCCGTCCTACTGGTACACTTGCAATCCCTGAAGCAAATACTGCAAATAATTATAAACAGGGACAAGGACGCGGGCAAGGTCGTGGTTATAATAACCATCACCATCATCATGCCAAAAGCCATAACTATGGTAGAAACCATCCTTATGGTAATGGTAATGGGCGTGGACGTGGTCGTGGTCGTGGCCGTGGTGGTCAAAGAAATAGTAATCCACGAAAATATAAATATCAACCACAAAACAAGCCCATTAAACAAGATGTTGAAGAAAATTCTTCTAAAAATTCTGAAGAATCTTGCTACAGATGTGGTAGAATGGGCCACTGGGCTAATACTTGCCGAACATCTAAACATCTTGTTAAGATGTATCAGGATTCGCTGAAAGGTAAAGAAAAGGAAGTAAATTTTGTGGATAATATTGATCCAACAGTCACTGAGAAACCATCTGATTTATATGAAGATTTCTTGAATGTTTAAGTTGTGTGTCTTTTGAAAAATAAACGATTTAATATCGTCTGTCTTTGTCATTATGTTTGCTAAATGTTTCAGTACTATCTATTTGCGTTTAAAATATTGTGTAATATTAATGTACTCACTATTTATTTCTTATATATGAAGTTCAATATGAATTTTGCTGGAATACAACATCAATCAAGTGGTGGAGATCTCTGTATAGCAGACAGTGGAACTACACACACTATACTTAAATCCGAGAAATATTTTATTGATCTAAAACCAACGGAAGGAACTATACATACAATATCAGGACCTGCTAACTTGATAAAAGGGATAGGAAAGGCAAACTTCATACTACCAAATGGTACAAAATTTTTAATAAATGATGCCTTATTTTCTCCCAAGTCAAGCAGAAATTTATTGAGTTTCTCCGACATATACCTTAACGGGTATGATTATCAGTCAGTGACAACAGAAAATGAGAAATATTTAAGTATCACTGACAAGAGTCATGTGGTTGAAAAACTGCCAAGACTTAGTTCTGGATTACATTATACACATATAAATGTACCAGAAATACATATGGTAGTTAACGAAAAATATATTGATCCTGGTGTATTAAGTTTATGGCATAACAGATTAGGCCATCCAGGATCAACAATGATGAAAAGGATTATTGAATGTACTCATGGACATCCACTAAAGGATAGAAAAATCCATCATGATACAATGGTTCCATGTACATCTTGCTCTCTTGGAAAATTGATAACTAGACCCTCACCACTTAAGGTTGAGAAAGAATCACCAATGTTTCTTGAAAGAATTCAAGGTGATATATGTGGACCAATTCATCCACCATGTGGACCATTTAGATATTTCATGGTTCTAATAGACGCATCTAGCAGATGGTCTCATGTTTGTCTGTTATCAAGCCGTAATGTGGCATTTGCAAAATTTCTTGCCCAAATTATTAAATTGAGAGCTCATTTTCCTGATTACACCATTAAAAGGGTGAGACTTGATAATGCTGGTGAATTTACATCTCAAGCATTTAATGACTATTGCATGTCTATAGGAATTGTTGTTGAACATTCTGTTGCTCATGTGCATACACAAAATGGTTTAGCCGAGTCATTGATTAAACGTTTACAGTTAATCGCTAGACCATTGATAATGAGAACAAAACTCCCTGTATCTATATGGGGTCATGCAATTTTACATGCTGCTGCATTGATTCGCATCAGACCAAGTGCAAGTCATAAATATTCCCCCCTACAACTTGCTTTTGGTCAAGAGCCAAATATTTCCCATCTTAGAACATTTGGTTGTGCAGTGTATGTTCCAATTGCGACACCACAACGTACAAAAATGGGTCCTCAAAGGAGGTTGGGAATATATGTTGGATATGAAACATCTTCAATATTAAGGTATATTGAACCTATGACAGGTGACGTTTTTACAGCACGTTTTGCTGATTGTCATTTTAATGAAACATTGTTCCCTAGATTAGGGGGAGAAATGAAAAATAAAGAAAATGATGTTTCATGGTGTGAACCTCAATTAAAGTATCTTGATCCTCGCACAAAAGAATGCGAGACAGAAGTTCAAAAGATAATGCATATACAAGAACTTGCAAATCAATTGCCTGATGCATTTACAGATACAAAAACGGTGACAAAATCATATATACCAGCAGTAAATACTCCAGCTCGAATTGAAATTCCAAAAGCTGGCAATAACGTCACTCATGAATCTTTGCCACGACAGAAACGTGGAAGACCAATCGGTTCAAAGGATAAAAATCCTCGAAAAAGAAAATCAGCTGATAATGAAGTAAAAGAAAGTGTTCAAGAAGAACCACAAATCAGTACTCCTACTGCAGAGGAGATTGATGATGTCAATACAGAAATTGCAATCAATTATGCATATTCAAAAATATTATGGAACCGAAATGAAATGAAAAATCTTGATGAGAAATTTTCATTTAATGTTGCATATGACATCATGAATAATGATGATGATCCAGAACCAACATCTATGGTTGAATGTCAAAATAGACATGATTGGGCTCAATGGAAAGAAGCAATACGAGCTGAATTAGAATCACTCAATAAAAGAAAAGTTTTCGGATCCATCATTCTCACTCCTAAAGATGTGAAACCTGTAGGATACAGATGGATTTTTGTCCGAAAAAGAAATGAGAAAAATGAAGTTACAAGGTATAAAGCTAGACTTGTAGCTCAAGGTTTTTCTCAAAGACCGGGAATTGATTATGAAGAAACTTATTCTCCTGTTATGGATGCAATTACTTTTAGGTACTTAATCAGTCTGGCAGTTTCTAAAAATTTAGAAATGCATCTCATGGATGTTGTGACTGCTTATCTATATGGATCACTTGATAGTGATATATATATGAAGATACCTGAAGGATTTAAGGTACCAGAAGCATCAAATGCAAAACCCAAAGAAATGTATTCGATTAAATTACAAAGATCTTTATATGGGTTAAAACAATCGGGACGTATGTGGTATAACCGATTAAGTGATTACTTGATAAGCAAAGGGTATACAAATAATCTTACTTGCCCTTGTGTTTTCATTAAGAAAACAACATCCGGATATGTGATCATAGCTGTTTATGTTGATGATCTTAACATCATAGGTACAAATAAAGAGATCCATGAAGCCATTCAACTTCTAAAGAAAGAATTTGAAATGAAAGATCTCGGAAAAACCAAGTATTGTCTTGGTTTACAAATTGAGCATATGCCTAATGGTTTACTTGTACATCAAACAACATATACTGAAAAGATTTTGAAACGTTTCAATATGGACAAGGCAAAACCATTAAGTACTCCTATGGTTGTTAGATCACTCAATGTTGAAGCTGATCCATTTCGTCCATGTGAAGATCAAGAAGACATTCTTGGACCAGAAGTACCATATCTTAGTGCAATTGGAGCTCTTATGTATCTTACAAATTGTACAAGACCTGACATTTCTTTTGCAGTTAATTTGTTGGCAAGGTTCAGCTCTGCTCCTACCAAAAGACACTGGAATGGGATCAAACACATATTTCGATACCTTCGAGGAACTACTGATTTAGGATTATTTTATTCTAACGAATCAAAACAAGATTTGGTTGGTTATGCAGATGCAGGTTATTTATCTGATCCACATAAAGCTAAATCTCAAACTGGATATGTATTCCTAAATGGAGGTACTGCAATATCATGGCGTTCTCAAAAACAAACACTTGTTGCTACATCGTCAAATCATGCCGAAGTGATTGCATTACATGAAGCTACTCGAGAATGTTTTTGGTTGAGATCAATGACACAACTCATTACTGATTCTTGTGGACTAGAACGCGATAAAAGTCCAACAACTATCTATGAAGATAATGCAGCTTGCATAGCACAGATGAAAGAAGGGTATATCAAAAGTGACCGAACAAAACACATACCACCTAGATTCTTCTCATACACTCAAAATCTCATTAAGGACAACCAGATTGAAATGAGATATCTGCAATCTAGCAAAAACTCTGCTGATCTTTTCACGAAAGCACTTCCAACTGCTATTTTCAGAACACACGTTCATAACATTGGCATGAGACATGTTCAAAAGATGTAACAGCTGAAGCGATGTCTACTTGAGGGGGAGTCAACTCCATGCTGCACTCTTTTTCCCTTAGCTAAAGTTTTTTCCCACTGGGTTTTCTTTAGCAAGGTTTTTAACGAGGCAGTAATTTATAGTTGATCTTCAACAAAATAAAATTGCTATCCAAGGGGGAGTGTTATAATAATAATAACAATATAGATATGGATAGTCAATTTTGGTGTATACATATAGTCAATTTTGGTACACAAAGTATGTATTTTTATATTGAGATTTTAGGCTATAAATACTCATGAATGCAAGCATTAAACTTGCACCATTTCTCACACTTACAAAGTGTTTCTTTCTTTCTCTCCATTATCATCTTTGTTCTTACACTTCATTATTAGTATTCTAAATCAAGAATCAAACCACTAAAGGTAGTTATAAGCCTACTGAATTATAACATCAAGAATCAAACCACTAAAGGTAGTTATAAGCCTACTGAATTATAACACATTATTATTTGTTAATGATTTTTCTAAAGACATTTTCTTAGGGCTCGTGTTAAACATTATTATTGTTGTTTTAAACATTTTTCTAAAGTCATTTTTGAATTTTAAACATTATTATTATTTGTTATTGATTGTAAACATTATTATTTGTTAATGATTTTTTTAAAGAAATTTTTGAATTTTAAACATTATTATTTGTACATATTAGCTGCATATTATCAAGCATATATCATCCGAAAATATCATACCATATATTTAGAATAGATTCAAGTCAACCATGTTATGTATAGAAATTATCTTATGACCTTAGAGAGAGCATAGCTTGATTAGGCAAAGATTTGGTTTGAATTGTATATATACGGTACATTGTATGTTATGAAGATATCAATAAAATTCATTATTAACTTACATGGTATCAGGCTAGGCCGAACCATCCTTTTTTTTCTGTAGCCAAATTCACTGTTTCTTCTTCCTCAATCTCCTCTTTTCAATGGCTGATAAATTGTATCATCCTGCTCTCACAATCTCTAACATCAAGAATCTAATCCCAATCACCCTTAACATCAAAGATGTACAATACACCTCCTGGGCTCACCTTTTCAAAATCCATTGCACTGCTTATGATGTTTTGGATCATATCATCCCTAAAGCTATTGCTACTGATTCCTCTGAATCTACAAACACCAACAACGATACAAACAAAGATGCACTCTGGCATCATTTGGATGCCATAGTCCTTCAATGGATCTATGGCACCATCTCTAATGATCTCTTAAGCAATATTCTTGAAGATGAAACTACTGCTGCTGGTGCCTGGACGCGTTTACAAAACACGTTTCAGGATAACAAAAACTCTCGTGCCTTGTATCTTCAAAGGCAATTCAACACGATTAGGCTTGATGATTTTCCTGACTGTTCAGCTTATTGTCAGGAAATCAAGGTTATTACAGATCAACTACGCAATGCTGGTGACAAGGTCTCTGATAATCGTATGGTTCTTCAGTTAATCGCAGGCTTGAATGCCAATTTTGACACGGTTGGAACATATTTTACCCAATTGACCGATCTCCCATCCTTTTATGAAGCACGATCAAAGTTGATGTTGGAAGAAACTCGTAAACAGAAACAAGCAATCAATAATAGTTCGAATCTTATCGATGCTACTCTCATCACCACCAATCCACAAACCGTCGCTGCTCAAGCTTCTTCTCAGGTGAATGAACGAAACCCTAATTCGAGCAATTACTCAAATAATGCCCAGGGATACCGATACAATAACAATCAAAGTCGTGGACTAGGTGGCAATTATCGAGGTGGAAGAGGTGAAGGTGGTCGTGGCCGTGGTAATTTTAATCGGGGTGGACGAGGTAACCGTTATGGTTCATCGTATGCTCAACACTGGAGTGGTTATCCTCCTTGGATGTACCAGGCTCCACCATCGTCTGCTAACACTCAGTGGGCTACCCCACCATGCCCCTATCCAACATCTCAATGGGCTCAGCCCAACAGCAGTAACCAGGCCACCCAAGCTGGTATTTTAGGCCCAAGACCATCTCAATCCAATTATAGCAACGCGTCAGTTTCTTCGGGTTATTGTCCTACTGATATCGATAGTACTTTGCATACCATGACACTTAATCCTCCGGATGATACTTGGTACATGGATACCGGCGCTACTTCTCACATGTCCACAAACTCAGGTAATTTTGAGTCTTATTATCCTTAAGGCAACGTAGACATATTATTGTTGGTAATGGCCAGGGCATCCCAATTTGCGGGTTTGGTAACTCTACAATCTATAATTCCTCCCGTCCACTTTACCTACAAAATATTCTTCATTCACCAAATATAATTAAAAACCTTATTTCTGTTCGTCGTTTAACTACCGATAATAATATATCTTTAGAATTTGATCCCTTTGGTTTTACTGTGATGCATTTTCCGTAGGGCACACCGGTTCTGAGATGTGATAGTACGGGTGATCTTTATCCACTTACCAACTCACTGCTGCAACACCTATCTCCACCTTCCACTTTTGCTGTTTTCTCTTCAAGCTTATGGCATCACCGTCTTGGACATCCGGGCGATGATATCATACGCTCACCTAGCAATAAAAAGTTTATTTCATGTAATAAACAATCTTTGAATTCTGTTTGTCAATCTTGTGTGTTTGGTAAACAAATTAAATTCCCGTTTGTTTCTTCACATTCTACTACTTTATCACCGTTTGATATTATACATAGTGATTTATGGACATCTCCGGTTCCTAGCACAAACGGTCACCGTTACTATATACTTTTCTTAGATAATCACACCAATTTTTTGTAGACATACCCTCTTCTTCATAAATCAGAAGTTTTCTCTACCTTTCTAAAGTTTAGTGCTTATGTTAAGACACAATTTCAAAAACCTGTAAAAACCTTTCAATGTGACAATGGAACCGAATACAATAATACACAGTTTCACAAATTTTGTAATGATAATGGCATGCAATTTCATTTTTCGTGTCCATATTCCTCCCCGCAAAATGGAAAATCCGAAAGAAAAAATACGAGCCATTAACAACATTATGCGTACTATACTATCTCATGCCTCTCTCCCACTATCATTTTGGCCACATGCACTTCAAATGGCCACATACCTTCTAAACATATTACCAACCAAAACACTCAATCTTCAAACACCAACTCAATGCTTATATCATCGTATTCCTTCTTACTCTCACTTACGTACATTCGGTTGCTTATGCTATCCTTTATTACCCTCGCACACTCTCAACAAACTACAACCATGATCTACTCCATGTATTTTTCTAGGCTATCCACCCAATCACCGTGGTTACAAATGCTATGATATCTCCAACAAAAAGTTCATAATATCTCGTCATGTTATCTTTGATGAGACAACCTTTCCCTTCGCAAAGGCACAAGTATCTACACCTTCCAACTATCATCTTCTCACTGATACAATTCACCCCTCCTTCTATAACACCTCACAACTCTTGCAAACTGGTCCACGCATAGCCAGCCCACCCACTTCTGTTTCGGCCCAATCCACTAACCCACCTATTATTGGGCCACTTTCACCTAATGCTACCTCATCACCTTCAACAGTTCCTCCAACCTCGCCTACATCTTCTAGTTCTATCCCTCAATATTCACCGCCAAACTCACCTAACTCTACTACAAACACGCAAGCCTCTACCACCTCTCCTCAGAATGTTTTACCTAGTGATACTCCACCTTCATCTGCTTCTAGTAATCCTCCTACGCCACCTCCTACTCGTACTATCACAACCCGTAGTATGACCGGTGTTTACAAACCTAAAGTTCAGTTCAATCTCTCTTCCCTTACTTCTATTTCTCCAATTCCCCGCTCACCTAAAGAAGCCTTATCTGACCCTAATTGAACCATGGCCATGACCGATTAATACAAAGCCTTAATGGATAATAAAACTTGGGTACTTGTCCCGCAGACCCCTAACATGCACATTATTCGTAGTATGTGGATTTTCAGGCACAAAATAAAATCTGATGGATCACTTGAACGGTATAAAGCTCGTTTAGTTAGAGATGGGCGATTGCAAATGGTTGGTATTGATTGTAATGAAACATTTAGTCCAGTTGTTAAATCGGCTACTATTAGACTCGTGTTATCTATTGCTTTGTCCAAATCATGGAATATAAATCAACTAGATGTCAAGAATGCATTTTTTCATGATTCTTTAGACGAGACAGTTTACATGTATCAACCTTATGGTTTTCGGGATTCTACCAAACCGGATCACGTTTGCTTGCTAAAGCGTTCATTATATGGGTTAAAACAAGCGCCTCGTGCATGGTACCAACGCTTCGCTACATTTGCCTCCTCTATTGGTTTTCACCACAGTCAGTCGGATCACTCGTTATTTGTGTACAACCGTGGGCATGATACTGCCTACTTATTGTTATATGTCGATGACATTATTCTTGTTACTTCTTCGGATTTACTACGCGCTACTTTATTGGCTCTTTTTGCTAGTGAATTTGCCATGAAGGACTTAGGTCCTCTCAGCTACTTTCTTGGGATTTCGGTTACCCGAAATGATCATGGGCTGTTCTTAAGTCAAGAAACATACGCCGAGGACATTATTAGTCGCGCAGTTATGCACAACTGCAAATCCGTTAAAACTCCGGTTGACACTAATGGTAAAATGAGTTCTACAACTGGTCCCTCGTATTCGGATGCTACTGAATTTCATAGTTTGGTCGGGGTACTTCAATACCTGACTTTTACTCGGCCTGACATCTCTTATGCAGTTCAACAAGTTTGCTTGCACATGCACGATCCGAAGGAATGTCATATGCAAGCCTTGCGTCGGATAATTCGCTATCTACGTGGTACCATTTCCTATGGGTTACACATGACAAAGAGCTCACTTTCATCTTTAGTTTCTTACACCGACGCGGATTGGGGTGGTTGCCCTGACACACGACGCTCCACATCCGGTTATTGTGTGTTTTTAGGAGGTAATCTCGTATCGTGCTTTGTTAAACGGCAACCTACTGTTTCTCGCTCGAGTGCCGAGGCTGAGTATCGTGGAGTTGCTAATGTCGTGTCCGAATCGTGTTGGTTACGTAATATACTTTTGGAGCTTCGTTGTCCTCTATCGAAGACCATTGTTGTATTTTGTGATAATGTTAGTGCTATTTTTCTCTCAGGTAATCCCGTTCAACATCAACGTACAAAGCACATAGAAATGGATATACATTTTGTACGAGAAAAGGTAGCACGTGGACAGGTTCGTGTGTTTCACATCCCGACTCGTTTTTAAATCGCAGATATATTCACTAAGGGTTTACCGCGTGTTCTATTTGAAGAATTCCGGGACAGTTTGAACGTCCGTCCTCTCTCCCGCTCAAACTGAGGGGCTGTATTAGCTGTATATTATCAAGCATATATCATCCGAAAATATCATACCATATATTTAGAATAGATTCAAGTCAACCATGTTATGTATAGAAATTATCTTATGACTTTAGAGAGAGCATAGCTTGATTAGGCAAAGATTTGGTTGGAGTTGTATATATACGGTACATTGTATGTTATGAAGATATCAATAAAATTCATTATTAACTTACAGTACATTTATTAGTTAATTACTTTTCTTGTTTTTACTTTTATATTTAAGAATAAAGGTTAGAAGATTAATAGTTACTTCGTATTTGATTCATTAAGTTTCAATATTCATTTTGATCATTCAAGTTTTTCCTTGTAACTTTTTTTTTTTTCAAGTTTACCTTCACTTGTTGATTTAATTGTTTAAAAGGTTAGATCATTAAACTTTTGTAACTTAAGTGTTTGAACTGAATAACTTTCTTAGTGTAAATCATTTTAAATCCAGTTTAGTTCTTTAGATTGCTGAATCACTAACTTTTGAAAGTTAAGTGTTTGATAAATCATAAATTTGAACGATGAAAGTTCAAAATCTATTAAATACTAGTTTAGTGACCCTTGTTTCACGGGTTTGTTAAAGAAACATAATATAATAGTTCACATAATCGAAAAACTATTATGAGAAGAATACATTATCATTATAAGTTATGTTAAAATTTGTACGTTACTTGTATAAATCATAGTGAATTACCAATTGGACTTGCATTCTTTCTCTCCCATCCATGTTGTAATGACAATAGCAACTAAAGTAAAAAAGAGTACAATATAAACATCTATTTTAATTTTAAGTAGTTATAAGTAAAAAAATATATAAACGTATTAGACATGTAATTTTAAACAAACATACACATTTTTGTTATTCTTTTTTTCAAGTAAACGCAATGATTTATCAACTGGAATAGTCCACATCACAACATTACAATGTCTTCAAAAAATGTGCATGCTTTAATTGAGAAATATAAAGACAATATATCATAGTAAAAAGAAGCAACTTATATATATATATATATATATATATATATATATATATATATATATATATATATATATATATATATATATATATATATACTAAGTTTTTGAGCACGTGCGTTGCACGGGTGTGTAAAAAACCGTGCAAAAAATGCAATTTACAGTTCATATTGATATGTAAATAGCGATACTAAAAACTAAGAAAAGTATAAGAATTATTTAAGAGCTCGTGGTGTTGACAAATTTTAAAAATTCTTTTGAGTATAAAAACCCGTGGTGTTGACAAAATTTAAAAAATTCATTTTGAGTTTAAGAGGATGTGGTGTTAACGAATTTTAAAAGTTCTTTTGAATTTAAGAGTCGTTTTGTTGATAAATTTTAAAAGTGATTTTAATAGTGATAGTAATTTAATGTCTATAATTTTTTTTTCCCTTCTCACCATTAATACTTTTTAATATATAAATTATATACTACATAATATTTAGAGTACAATAAAAATTTGTTATGGAACGTAACACTAGTAAAATACAAGTTATATTATTTTAGATTTATTATATACAGTTATTTTTTTTAATAAAGTGTAACTCACAAGTTTAATTTTAAAAAAGTTGTTAGTCATTTTAGCATAATATTAGTACTCCGGGGAGTCGTCATGTATAATTAATATTATAATAGTTATATGTGTGTGTTTATAAATATTTTAAGGAATTAAACTGTAAATTTAAATCACGTTCATATTTATTGCTAAAAAAAATGCTCTGTTGGTTCGTACCTAGAATAAATATTTTTAGCATCATAGATATTAATTATTAATTTAAAATAATAATAATAAAATTTAATAATTAAATGATTAAAAATCTTTGCACGTGATACAGCTATAATTTTTGGATCCTAATTCTATACGTATGCGGATCCTAATTCTATATGTATCCTAATCATATACTCCGTACAATTGTGGGTGTGTAAAAAACCGTGGAGAAAATGTAATTTGCAGTTCATATTGTTATATAAATAACAATACTGAAAAAATAGGAAAAGTATAAAATTATTTAAGAGCCCGTGGTGTTGACAAATTATAAAAATTCTTTTGAGTTTAAGAGCCCGTGTTATTCACAAATTTTAAAAAATTTCTTTGAGTTTAAGAGCCCGTGGTGTTGAAGAATTTTAAAAGTTCTTTTGAGGTTAAGAGTCCGTGGTGTTGAAAAAATTTTAAAGTAGTTTTGGTAGTGTTAGTGACTTAATGTATACAATTTTTTTTCTCAACGTTAATATTTTTTTAATATATAAAATATATACTACGTAATATTTAGAGTACATTGAAAATTTGTCAGGAAACGTAACAGTAGTTTAATATAAGTTATATTATTTTAGAATTATTATATACAATTATTTTTTGAATAAAAGTGAAAACTGTGAGTTTAATTTTAGAAAAATTGTTAGTCATTTCAATAATGGTATTTGGGGGAATCGTCATGTATAATTAATATTATAATAGTTATATATGCGTGTTTATAAATATTTTAAGGACTTAAACTGAAGTTACACTTGGTACCCTTTAAAAGTTACAGTTTATATTCATAGTTGAGGTAGTAAAAGTGTAAATATACATAAAATATTGTAGGTATAATAAGTAGAGTATATAATCAAATAAAATTTTAACGGGTACTGGAACCTTTATTCAAAAATTTGTATGTCTAACTATTAATCTAGGGGGATGATTCTCACACACATTTTTTTGATCCTCACACACCTATTTTAACCTTTTACTCTTCTAATAATACTCAATTGGTGTGTGAGGATCAAAAAAGTGTGTGTGAGAATCATCCCCTTTAATCTATACTAATATTAATAATTAATATAAAAAATAGTAATATAATATGAGCTAACTTCTCAGATTTCAAGCGTATCTACTTTCCGTTTTTATAATGTTCGTTTGCTATTCAAATCTATACATACACCATCTATACGATTAATTAATTAATTATTTTAATATATATAATATAATATAATATAGATATATAGATATAATATATAGATACAAACATCCTAAAATAACTTTCAACCACAATCAAGAAAAACTTTTTCGTTTATATATATATATATATATATATATATATATATATATATATATATATATATATATATATATATATATACTAGTTTAATACCCGCTAATTCACGGGATTAAAAATGTAAATTTTTTTATTGAGAGATTTTAATATGAATTATAATATAAAATATAAAAATAAAATATAAATTCATTTCAAACGTACGTTAGAAATAATTTATATTCACATGAAAAGAAGGATATATATTACCGATAACTATGTTCAAATACGTGACAAACTTAACATATATGAAAAGAAGTTTGAATCTTTGAGCGAAACTTGTTTCGAGGTCCCCCCGACTCCTTTCGAGGCATACAAACAATATCCATTTTGACCCTTAACCAAACTCACTGATTTTCCACATCTAGTGCTCATACCACATCCTACTCAAGACGACCCTTCCTTTCTTTAAAATTCGCAAACCTTTGTTCCTGTTTGTAGGAAAATATGCAGGAGAAATTAGGACATAAAAATATGCTAAATTCCATCCTAAAATGATAAAAGCATTGAAAAAGAGTAGTCTATGGAAAGGCAGGGCAAGAAAAGAACCTGGAATATTATTTGAAATTCAATGCATTTTCATTCATTTATTGATTATCAGTTGAATATGCCCAAATCCATATTTTGAGGCTCAATTCAGAAATCTTGATTATCAGTGAGAAGACTCCATTATGATTTTAGGTTTCTTCTTACGTCTATTATTCCCATAATGACATATTTTCAAAATCAGGTTTACATGTTAAAATCCTTATGCAAATCACTCTTTACGAACTCGTTTAACCGGTTACCACCTACCTGATCTCTTCATTTTAGTACATATACAAATAACAAAGAAGTCACTCATTAACCCATTTTACCACCCACCTGATCCCGCCATTTTAGTACCTATACAAATACTTAAGAAGTCACCAAAATGTTAGAATTTTAAACTACTTTATAGCCTTGAGGCATTGGCAACACACAATGATATGAGAAATCGGTAAATTAAATATAAATACAATAAAAGAAAATGAGTTCAGTTGTGTATTATTTATTTCGATTCAAATAGGTTGAAAACATCATCTATCATCTTTATGTAAGAAGTTGAATGCTCGTACCTGAAGATCCATATTATCGACATGAAACCTTTAAGATATACGTTTGTAATACTATACATTCAAGATAGCTGTTTGAATAAGATATGTAAGTACATAGGTTGCCCAATATTAGAACACTGAAAAAGTGTGAAAAGAAAATATGTAAGTAGAAAACAGTAGATAATTAACTCTTTCTAAAGAGCACACCTCAAATACAAGCTGCACTTGCCATTTAGTGCGAACATATATATTCAGTATATATGCAAACTAGCTTTTAAGAGCCCGTGCGTTGCACGGCGACTCTTATTTAAACAAACTGAAAACGTATATCTTATATCAATTACGGTATGATAAAGAGAGTATCACAATTACTGTTGTGGATGAAATAAACATAATTCGGTTAATTGCAAGTCTAAAAGTAGGCCAAAGAATACGCAAAAAATGTATTGTCAAAATTACATTGCATCAGATAGCAAAAATAACATAGCATACAAAATCTCACTAAATTTAGCAAAACACAAACTACAAAACTACCAGGACTAAGAAATGTGATCAAACGTCCATAAACTGCATAATCAAACAACAAACACAAATACATTACGTAACAATGATAAGATACAATAATATATAAATAGTTCTTCAAATAAGACAACCCACTAACTTGAGTAAAAATGTGTAAGTGATGCAACAGTTAAAAAAACAACATACTACTATTAGCAATCGTCTAGAGCTGCCATTGAGAAAAAGAAACTACGCAAGTATACACAAGTCGTACTCATTAATAAAATATATCGAACTTATTAATCGAACAAAATGCTATTATTAAATGTTCCAATAATATTTATGAGAACTAAAGACGCGGAGAGCATTTCTAAATATAAATACATCTGCGAAACTAAGTCATCTCCTTTTAACTTTTCTAAGTATAAATACATCTGCAAAGGGGTAAGTGGTCAAACATGTTTTGGTGTCAAACATGGCAAGTCAAGATTGCCTGACTTTTTTATGTTCTGTAAAACTGAGTCATCTCCTTTTAACTTTTCAAATAAGGGAGGCGGGAATTCATGAAATAAGAAACGGTCATAATACGAAAACAATTTTACAATTCATAACTATTTCGTTCTGCAATCTGCTGTAGAAGTGCTTCTAGAGATATTATCCACCTGTATTCAGGTTATTGAGCAATATAGTGAGTATGAGGAGAGAAATAGGGATTATATCATGTTAATTCTGTAATAAGTAGTCATGAATTTGACAATGACGAAAGATTCCTATACATATTTCGCTTTCGCAGTGTATCAATATACTGGTGTCAAGAATATTAAGCATCTCAGTAGACAAGGACGTAAAAATCAGTATCTTTATCTTCTACCATTAAAATAATGAAGCAATTGAACTTATGTACTTTATTAATCTATGTACATGGCCTGAAGACCATTCAATTTATAAGTCTTGAGTAATGTGTTCAAATAAATTGCCACTTTAACCCATTTTAATAACCAAATTAACCTAGAAATCATATTTGAGAAATAACACAAATGATCAAGATTAAGATTCGAGTCTTAATTAGAAAGCTAATGACACTTCTCACATTATTTGTATTAACTGGCTCCTCATTTATTGAGTAAACGGATGAAAGAATAAAAAATGTAATCTGAAAAGTAGGGGCTTGGTATATATAATACTCTGAAAAGGGGGAGCAAAAACAGAAGTAGATACCAAACACATACTTAGAAGACGTGCTTACCTCATGTTTAAGCCACTGAAAGGAGACCCACAAGTTACCAGTTTCATCCGATTCCATAATTTCATTTTCAAGTCTGGTCCCGTTATGAATAGCAGCTATAGAATCTGTAAGTTTCCGTTTTACTGTATCCCATGAAAACTATAATGTAACCTCAGTGCCCTTGCCATTCTTCACATCACTACACCTTCTAGAAAGGGCAAATTGCCAAGAAATGTAATACAAAAGCAACTTTTTATCAAAGGTATATTAATTTTTTCATTGACCAGTGTGATTTCAATTTAGTGCGTAAAAAGGTGTGTGATTGAAAAATAGTTGTAATTGGGGTATAAATTGGCACGTGACATTTTTATTTACTTCTTTTGTTGACTTGTATATACCATGTCATTTCCATGTCATTTTATTGATTGCAAAATAAATAAATAAATAAAAAACACAAAATTCTATGGATGGTCCTCAACACCATCGAAGGCTGATTCATCCTTAAATATTCGTTTTGTATCTGTATAAAAATTGTTTTAACATTTCAGTAGCCGGACACCCAATTAAACATTTCGAAGGCTGATTCATCCTTAAAATTTCAGTAAAATGATAGTAATTTCTATCAGTGGTGTCAATTTCAGATCTGCATCACTTAAATTCAAATATGCGAAATTCAGATCGTTAGTGATGCCTTAATAGTTGCTTGTGTACATGTTTATCGTAAATCGATTTACACGTTTAACGAATCTTTGATATTCCGGCCAGTTGTTTTTGTATAAGTGGAAGAAGAAAAAAGAAACAAAAGATAGAATTATATTACGAAATTAATATTGCAGGTGGTATTTAACACACAATTGTATACGGTATCTTATCTTATGAGAAATTAAAAGAAATGGACAACCGTTAAGTTTTAAGGAAGAATTGTGAGGAAGAAATGGTATGAATATAAAAAAAAATGGAGAAGATGAAATAATAAAAGAGGGTCGATGATTTCACTGAAAAAGGAAAGAATAATTGAGTTGGTTATTAATGTAGCAGTTCTCTTTTAAATACTTTTTTAAACTTCAAATTATTGTTGGCTTATGATTTTATTAGTGATTAGTGAGTGATTTGGTGTGATGAAATGATGAATTTAAAATGATAGAAATATGGAGATAATGTGTAAGAAATTTAGGAAGAAGATGAAGATTAAAGGGTTTTTACGATTAATAAATGACATGGTAATGGTAATGACATGGAAGATACAAGTCATCAAAAAAAATTAAATAAAAATGTCACATGTCAATTTATACCTCAATTGCACCATTTTACAAATCACGCACCTTTTTACGCACTAAATTGAAATCATACTCCTTTATGGGCAAAGAAAAAACAGATATACTCTTTATTGAAAAAAAGTAGCTTTTATGTTATCTTTCTGAGCAATTTGCCCTTTTAGAAACAAAGAAAACAAATAGAACATACATGAGAACTATACCATTCGTACAAATAGAATAAAATCAAATCTTTGGCAAATTCAACTTCGGGCACACATGAGATAAAAAAAACTTTTGGTACCTTGCTTACCTTCCAGAAGTGGAAGTCCCATCGGTTGCCAGGTCATCATCCAATTTTTTCCTTCCCAAAACTGGAAATGGCCCATCAGCAGGACCAACTCCAGCCATATGTGTAAGAAACACACTTGTCATGAGAAGCATGTGATCAGCTACAGGTATCCAACCAGCAGACTCGCCAGCTGTGATCAGTTCCGGGCCTAGCAAACTGGTAATCAGAAGTTTTGAATTGTTCAATAATAACAAAGAGTCGGACAAAAACCATACATACAAACATGAAAAATCACAAAATAGAAATCAACACCACAATTCAAGAAATCAAAAAATAAAATTAAAAATTCATAAATTTTATATAACATAACCTTAGAAATTAAATAACGAAACCACAATAATTAAATGACAAAACCCTAGAAATCAGGATTAGTTCAAGAGTTATGATGTAAAACCTTATAACCGTGACGATGAAGGCTATGATTCTCGTAGCGTACGATGACACTGACGATGAGGTGAATCTGTTAACCTAATTGAAACCTGATAATATTGATCTATTACAATCGAAGAATCTGATAATACAATCGACGTTGAAAGATCTCTACAGTTCCAATCGATGTTTTAAAAACTCTCATATAGTTTGATCATGTTAAGAACTTTTATAGCCTGCATCACCAGCAACAAACAAAAAATGTTAACACCTAAAATTCACAGAAAAAATTGATGCAAAAGCTTACAAGCCAATGAAGCAAATGAAGCAATGATACTTACAATCAGAAGATTTCTATGTTTAACTCGATGTAGTGGACGTGTCCACGCTGGTCATTACCCAATTTGACACTTATTGACCCAAACGGGTCAAGTGTTCAAAACTGAAGCAAAAAATGATAAACATAACTACTACGGTAGAAGTTCAAATACAATGAAACATCATTAGTAATCCAAAGAATAACAATTACTCATAATATCCTCATGTAGTGATTCTAGAAGTGTGCCTTGATTTGATAAAATATTTTATTCGAGTGCCAAAAAAAAGTATTAAAGTTATGGTCAAGTATTCCTAATCAGAGTACATGAGTTTATATGGTATTTTTCGATTTTGACACTATGGTTTTCCAGAAATGACCAGAGTTGACTATTTCACCATGGTGATCGGCTATTGTTCAATTTCACTTTTAAAATAATCTGAATATGGCCGAAAAAACTTTTGAACTATCCTAAAAATACCAATTATGCACCTGGACAAATGTGGACTTTAGAACGGGTCATGTCAACTTGAGCCCAAAAGAGAAAAAAACAGAATGGTCTATCGTCTATGACATAAAAGCCTTTACGCAAAGATCGGCTTAAAAATGACGTAGTTGTTATCATTGCATTCAAAATACATACACCTAAATGAGATTGGTAAGATTCTTAAAATATCTCAAATACATATATAATACTATTATGTCATAATAGGATTTTTAGACTGTATTCAAGTGTTGACGCCTTATAACCCTAGCATTAATCATACATCTTATAAAAATATGTATAACGTACCTTCAGTTTTAGACTGTATTCACGTGCTCACACCTATTAGATCACCAACAGCCATGGCCAGTCCCCTAATCGAACCAAATTCATAAGAGGTTTAGAGTGTGGGCAATTGATGATACGCATAATGAATCCGTATCAAATAACTCTTATTCTCATAAGAATTATATATGTTACAAGTAAAAAATAAATTTTAGCAGGCTAAAAGGGAGCAGGCTAGAAGGCAGCAGGCTAGAAGGGAGCAGGCTAGAAGGGTGCAGGCTAGAAGGAATTTCCGTCTAGGAAATTCCGTCTAGGAATTTCCGTCTAGGAATTTCCGTCTAGGAAACTCCGTCTAGGAATTTCCGTCTAGGATTTTCCGACCAAGGATTTGCCGACCAGGATCTTCCGATCAGGATTTTTCGACCAGGACTGGCCGTCTAGGATTGGCTGACTACAATCAGGCCGTCTAGGATTGGCTGACTACAATCAGGCCGTCTAGAATTCGTCGTCTAGGATTGGCCGACTACAATCAGGCCGTCTAGGATTGAAGACACTACTAGAAAATCTGAGATTAGCGACGAATTTTCCGACGGTCAAAATTTTCGTCCCAAATACCGACGGTTTTCCGACGAATTTCCAACGACCATATAAATAACTGATTTGGGACAATTTACCGACGGTTTAGGGACGGAAAAGAAATCCATCGCAAATCCGTCCCTAAATAAACATTCGTCCCAAATCTGTTGATAAATTTAAGCATTAGCGACGGATTTCCGACGGACTTTTTAAGTTAAATAGAAAATATATAAAAAACAAAGCCCATCTCAAATCCATCAGTAAATAATAGACTTGGGGACGGATTTGGGATGACCCAATTTTTATCCATCCCTAATTTATTATTTTCTCGAGTACACGAGCATTTGTACGCACATTCAAGTGCTAATAAGTGTTTGTATACATATAGTGTTGATAATGCTAAAAACGAACATATATTTCATAGCATTATCTCTCAAGAAAGACAAGCTTTTAGTTGCAATTGTCCTATTTACAAGTGATATTCGTTTAAATAATAAAAGGTGAAGACAAAAGACAAATTCGACGAATTAAAGATGCAAACGACCAAAAAGCTCAAAAGTACAAAATACAATCAAAGTGGTTCCAATTATTGATGAGAAACGTCTCGAAATTACAAGAGTACAAGACGCGAAACGCAAAATACAAGATATTAAATTGTACGCAAGGACGTTCGAAAATCCGGAACCGGGACCAAAGTCAACTCTCAACACTCGACGCGACGGACCAAAAATTTTAAGTCAACTATGCATAAGAATAAAATAATATATATAATTAATTATATATATTATTATATAATATAATTTTACGCAGCCCACGTTTTGGATCTAATATGTGAGCTGTTTTCAGACCTCCGCACTCGCGGTACTTTTGTGAAGGAAACCTCAGCACTCGCGGAACTCTACAGTGCAACGTGGGCCTATAAAAGCCATCGAATTCTGCACGAATTTTACATCTTTTTCCTTTCAATCTCTCACTCGTATATATATTTATATTTATATTATAATTTTAATTTTAATTTTAATTTCTAATAATAAGGGTATGTTAGCGAATGTTGTAAGGGTGTAAGTCGAATTTCTGTCCGTGTAACGCTACGCTATTTTTAATCACTGTAAGTTATGGTTAATGTTATTTTTAATTTAATGTCTCGTAGCTAAGTTATTATTATGCTTATTTAATGCCGAAGTAATCATGATGTTGGGCTAAATATTAAAATTGGGTAATTGGGCTTTGTACCATAATTGAGGTTTGGACAAAAGAACGACACTTGTGGAAATTAGACTATGGGCTATTAATGGGCTTTATATTAATTAAATGATACCTCGTTAATTTAATATATAGACTTATAATTTTACGTATTTATATATAACCACATACGCTTGACTGGGTACGGTGGGCGGGATATCTATAAATACTAATAATTGTTCATTTTACCGGACACGGAATTGGATTAATAGTTAATATACTTATTGAAACAGGGGTGGATTACATTCAAGGGTAATTGGTGTAATTGTTAACAAAGTAGTAAAACCTTGGTTTACACGCAGTCGATAACCTGGTGTATTCATTAAACAAAGTATTAAGACCTTGTTACAATTCGAATCCCCAATTAGTTGGAATATTTGACTTCGGGAATAAGAATAATTTGACGAAGGCTTTCGCACTTTATATTTATGACTGATGGACTATTATGGACAAATTCGTATGGACATATTAAATAATCCAGGACAAAGAACAATTAACCCATGTGAATAAACTAAAAATCAACACGTCAAACATCATGATTACGGAAGTTTAAATAAGCATAATTCCTTTATTTCATATTTAATTTCCTTTATTTCATATTTAATTGAACTTTTAATTATCGCACTTTTATTTATTGTTATTGTATTTAATTGCACTTTTAATTTTCGTACTTTTTAATTATCGCAATTTTATTTTATCGCACTTTTATTTATCGCAATTTCATTATCGTTATTTACTTTACGCTTTAAATTAAGTCTTTTTAGTTATTTAATATTTTACATTAGGTTTTAACTGCGACTAAAGTTTTAAAACCGACAAACCGGTCATTAAACGGTAAAAACCCCCTTTTATAATAATAATAATACTACTTATATATATATATATATATATATATATATATATATATATATATATATATATATATATATATATATATATATATATATATATACAAATATAGTTTTTAAAAAATATAGCGTTAAACTTGGCTAGTTCCCTGTGGACGAACCTGACTTACTAAAAACTACACTACTGTACGATTAGGTACACTGCCTATAAGTGTTGTAGCAATGTTTAGGTATATCCACTCTATAAAAAAATAAATAACTTGTGTAAAATTATATCGTATTTAATAGTATTTCGTTGTAAAAATAATACTATTTCCTAGTACACCTCGCACACATCAAGTATTTTTGGCGCCGCTGCCGGGGACAACACTTAACACCGAAGCGAGACGCTATATATATAAAAAAAAATTAGTTTTTGCGTTATTTTTGTAAAAATATATTTACATAAGTTTTAAATATCAAAAATATAAAAACATAAAAATATATATATATCTTTAAGTAAAAAAAAAGGTATTTTTAGTTATAAAATACTAATAAGTTATTTTATAAATTTTAGTTATATTATAAAACATTTTCTATAAAATAAAAACATAAAATTAAAAAACAAAACATAAAAAGTAAAAAAAAAATATAAAAAAAAACTGAGCCTGCATAAAAATCGACCTTAATCTCATCTGAATCTGGAATATCCGCACTCGCGGTACTTTTTTCTAGCTAGGATCCGCACTCGCGGAGGTTTCTAACAGGTCAACACAGCCAGCATTAATTACGAAATTAGGGTTAATTTTATTATTATTAATATTAATTAATGTTTTAATTAAATTAATATTTAGTTTAAGTTTTTAATTTATTTGTATTATTAAGTTATAATTAGTTTTATTAAATATATAAACTAATACTTTTATAAAATATTAATATAAAAATAATATTTTTATAAAAATTGTACTTTTTACAACTATAAGTTTTATTTTTAAAATTTCGTATCTTTTTAATTGTTTATTTGTAATATTTGTAATTTTCGCTCATATTTAGTTTTAAGTCATAGTTTTTGCCATAGTTATTTTTATTTCTAGATTTTTAGGATTTGCCGTAAAATCCCTTAAGTGCTTTTTCTTTAGACTAAGATTTAGGTGCTTTAGAATTTTGCGACGCCTTTTTAAGTTTTAGTACCTTTTTAAGTTATTGCCATTTTGGATTTAGTTTTTCTTTTAAGCTTTAATATTTTTAGATGCAACTTTTAATTCTTAGTTTTTAGTTACTTTTTAAGTTTCGACGCGCTACTTTCTTATTTTTATTTTTCGACACTTTTTATTTTTTGACGTTTTTCGACGCGCTCTTTTTCTTTCTTATTTCTCGCCGATCTAGTTTTTAGGACTTAGATATTTTCTATTTCTTATCTAAAATTTCTTTAAATTTCAAAACGAAAATTTATTTTAAAGTGGTTAAATTGATAGACATCGAAATTTTCTGGTTCGTAGTAATAGTTGAATTTGTACGTGGACCGGGTTATTGGAGCCAAACAGTCCTCAATTATATTGAGACCAAACGAATCCTGCCACTCTGTTGCATCTTTTGGCTATTCGAAACGTGGGTAAAATCAGAAAAGTCTATTAATTTGATAACTTATATAATTTTTCTTCCTTTTTAAAAACTAATAGGATATTCAGTGAATGCACCGAGCAAAACGTTCACCACCTTTTGTACGTTCACCACCTGTAACTCGATCAAGACATCTAGCAAATATTGTCGCCGTTGATTTTTCTTTAGAATCGTCATCTAGTCGACCAAGTACTCCAATTCAAATTTTCGATAATCCATTTTTTGAACCCGACCTCACAATTGAGAATCCGGAGAATATTCAGGGACGATTCCGAGATCCTGAACCATTAATCTTTCCTCCGGAACCACCAATCATTCAAACAGAGATTGTTGAGGAACGAACCATTAAATCAGAATCCTCTAGTGATTCAGATTCAACAAATTCAATCATGGAGAATCTGTAACCTCTAAGTATGGAAGACCGAATGAGAGCTAAACGCACTGGCCAAGATCACGCAATTACTCAACCTGACATTAATGCGCCAGATTATGAAATCAAGGGACAAATTCTACACATGGTAACAAATCAATGCCAATTTAGTGGTGCACCGAAGGAAGATCCAAATGAACATCTTCGTACCTTTAATATGATCTGCACTCTATTTAAAATCAGAGAAGTAGAGGATGAACAGATATATCTCATGTTATTTCCCTGGACTTTAAAGGGAGAAGCCAAAGATTGGTTGGAATCTTTACCCGAAGGGGTGATTGATACATGGGACGTTTTAGTTGAAAAATTTCTTAAACAATTCTTTCCGGCATCTAAAGCCGTAAGACTTCAAGGAGAAATTGTTACGTTCACACAGAAGCCAAACGAAACTCTATATGAGGCGTGGACAAGATTTGGAAAGTTATTAAGAGGATGTCCGCAACATGGTTTAGACACCTGTCAAATAGTACAAATATTCTACCAAGGATGCGACATCACAACAAGAAAAGACATCGACATAGCAGCTGGTGGTTCCATTATGAAGAAAACCGAAACTGACGCTTATAAGATTATTGATAACACTGCTTCCCACTCACATGAGTGGCATCAAGAGAAAGATATCATTCGATCATCTAAAGCAGCTAGAGCCGATTCTAGCCATGACTTTGATTCCATTTATGTAAAGATAGATGCTGTCGAGAGACGAATGAAAAAGATGACTAAAGATATCCACTCAATACGAATTAGTTGTGAGCAGTGTGGAGGACCACATTTGACAAAAGATTGTCTCAGTATTGAACTAACAATGGAACAAAGAGAGAATGTTTCATACATAAACCAAATGCCTGGAAATAATTATCAGAATAATTATCAACCGTCAAGACCAATATACAATCAAAACCAGAATTATAACCGAAATGTTCCATACCACAACCAACAAGGTCCAAGTAATCAACAAGTATCCAATAATACTTACAATCAGCAAAGACCTAATTTTCAAAATAAACCACCACAAACCGATGATAAAAAGCCAAATTTAGAAGACATGATGTCGAAGCTAGTTGATTCTCAAACTCAGTTTTTCACATCTCAGAAACAAACAGATGAACAAAATGCTCAAGCATTTAGAAATCAACAAGCTTCTATTCAAAATCTGGAACAAGAAGTAAGCAACCTAGCAAGGTTGATAGGTGAAAGAAAATCGGGAAGTCTACCTAGTGATACAAATGCTAACCCCTGGAATGAAACAGCTAAAGCCATTACCACAAGAAGTGGTATTACACTTAAACCACCTGAAATACCTGTAATCTCTGATGAAGCTATTTCTACTCCAAAAGAACCACAATCTGAACATGATAAGGAAAAAGAACCGGTAGTTGAAAAGGTTAATAAAGATAACACAGTTAAGGCTAAACCTTATGTTAAACCATACTAACCACCACTTCCTTACTCGAGTAAAATGAGAAAAGAGAGACTTGAAGCCGAGCAATCCAAATTCTTGGATATGTTTAAACAGATAAATGTCAATCTTCCTTTCATTGATGTGATTTCAGGAATGCCTAGATATGCTAAATTTCTGAAAGATCTAATCACAAATAGAAAGAAAATGGAAGAACTCTCGGCTGTTACTATGAATGCTAATTGTTCTGCAGTGCTGTTGAATAAGATACCAGAAAAATTATCAGATCCAGGAAGTTTCACAATTCCATGTTTTTTGGGTAGTCTTAGTTCAATAGAAGCATTGTCAGACTTAGGTGCTAGTATAAATTTAATGTCGTATTCACTATATGTTAAACTAGACCTTGGAGAATTGAAATCAACACGAATAAGCATACAACTAGCCGATCGATCAGTAAAATATCCTAGAGAGATAATGGAGAACATGCTAGTTAAAGTTGGTACTTTAGTATTTCCAGTAGATTTTGTTATTCTGGACATGGAAGAAGATTCTCGAGTACCTCTCATATTAGGAAGACCATTCTTAAACACGGCCAAAACAATAATAGACGTGTTTGGTAAGAAACTGACCCTAAGTATAGAGGACGAGAGTGTTACCTTTTCAGTTGATAGATCCATACAACAACCGCAATCTGCAGATGATACATGTTATTATATTCAAACTATAGAATCACATGCAGAATTGTTAGAAGAATTTCCAGAATAACAAGGAACAGGAGAATGTTCTTTAGGAGAAGGAACTGAACCAATTGATGAAACTAAAATGTTAGCTACACTTATGGCTAATGGATATGAACCAACAACAGAAGAAATTCAAATGCTAAAAGAAGAAGACAGATATCGATATAAATCATCGATAGAAGAACCACCGACATTAGAGTTAAAGCCACTTCCAAACCATTTGGAATATGCTTATTTACATGGTGAATCCGAATTACCTGTATTAATATCGTCTTCTCTTACTGAAAATGAAAAATCTAAACTCATTTCTGTGCTAAAAGCTCATAAACCAGCCATTGCATAGAAGATTCATGACATTAAAGGAATAAGTCCTTCGTATTGCACACATAAAATCCTTATGGAAGAAGGTCATAAAACGTATGTGCAACGCCAACGAAGACTAAATCCTAATATGCAATATGTTGTTAAGAAAGAAATTATTAAACTGCTGGATGCAGGTTTAATTTATCCAATCTCTGATAGTCCATGGGTAAGCCCAGTTCAATGCGTACCTAAGAAGGGTGGCATGACTGTCATCACAAATGATAAAAATGAGCTTATTCCTACTAGGACTGTAACAGGATGGCGTGTTTGTATTGATTATAGAAAATTAAATGACGCCACCAGAAAAGATCACTTTCCCTTACCTTTCATTGATCAAATGTTGGAAAGATTAGCCGGAAATAGTTACTATTGTTTTCTTGATGGTTTTTCCGAATATTTTCAAATTCCAATAGCACCCGAGGACCAAGAGAAAACCACGTTCACGTGCCCTTATGGTACTTTTGCTTACAAACGCATGCCATTTGGACTTTGTAACGCCCCTGCAACCTTTCAAAGGTGCATGATGGCGACCTTTCACGACATGATAGAAGAATGCATGGAAGTTTTCATGGATGACTTTTCAGTCTTCGGTGATACTTTTGAAACATGTCTAGTTAATCTTGAACGAATGCTTATTAGATGCGAATAATCAAATCTAGTTCTAAATTGGGAGAAATGCCATTTCATGGTCAAAGAAGGCATCGTTCTTGGACATAAAATCTCAAAGGAAGGAATTGAAGTGGATAGAGCTAAAGTAGATGTAATTGCTAAACTTCCACATCCCACCAATGTTAGAAGAGTTAGGAGTTTTCTAGGGCATGCCGGTTTTTACCGACGTTTCATAAAAGATTTTTCTAAAATTGCTACTCCTATGAATAAACTCCTAGAAAAGGATACTCCATTCATCTTTTCAAATGAATGCATCAAATCTTTTAATATACTTAAAGAAAAACTCACTAATGCACCGATCATGATAACTCCAAATTGGAATCTACCGTTTGAACTTATGTGCGATGCAAGTGATTTTGCAATGGGAGCCGTTTTAGGACAAAGGATTGAAAAACGATTTCAACCTATATATTATGCTAGTAAGACGTTACAAGGAGCACAAACGAATTACACAACTACTGAAAAAGAACTCCTTGCTATTGTCTTTGCTTTTGACAAATTTCGTTCATATCTTGTTCTAGCTAAAACGGTGGTCTATACCGACCATTCTGCTCTTAGATACCTATTTTCAAAACAAGATGCCAAACCAAGATTAATCAGTTGGATCTTACTCTTACAAGAGTTTGATATTGAAATCCGAGATAAAAAGGGAGCAGAAAATCTCGCCGCTGATCATCTTTCTCGTCTAGAAAATCCTGAATTAGAAGTTCTAAATGAATCGGCCATACAAGATAACTTTCCTGATGAATATCTATTGAAGATAGATTATAATGAAATTCCATGGTTTGCAGACTATGCAAACTACTTAGTATGTGGATTCCGTGAAAAAGGGTTGTCGTACCAAAAACGAAAGAAATTCTTTAGTGATATAAAACACTATTTTTGGGAAGATCCACATTTGTTTAAAAGTTGTCCCGATGGAATAGTACGCCGATGTGTATTCGGAGATGAAGCTAGTCAAATCTTAAACCATTGTCACACAGGACCAATAGGAGGGAATTATGGGCCTCAACTTACAGCAAGAAAAGTTTATGATGCTGGATTCTATTGGCCTACAATTTTCAAAGACGCACACCTTCTTTGCAAATCCTGTGATGCTTGTCAAAGGGCTGGAAAGATAAGTCAACGTGATGAAATGTCACAAAATGTCATTCAAGTATGTGAAGTATTTGACATTTGGGGTATTGACTTTATGGGTCCATTTCCAAAATCTCATAATAATCTCTACATTCTCGTTGCCATTGATTACGTATCTAAATGGGCGGAAGCACAAGCTCTCCCAACTAACGATGCACGAGTTGTAGTCACCTTTTTAAAACGTCTTTTTGCAAGGTTCGGAACACCAAAAGCTTTAATAAGTGATCGGGGTACTCATTTCTGTAATAATCAACTTGAGAAAGTTCTCAAAAGATATGGAGTAACTCATAAAATCTCCACTGCATATCATCCACAAACAAGTGGACAAGTTGAAAATACCAACCGAGCTTTAAAACGTATTCTAGAGAAAACCGTAGGATCAAATCCGAAGGAATGGTCCATTAAATTGGAGGATGCACTCTGGGCTTTTAGAACAGCCTACAAAACTCCAATTGGAACCACACCTTTTAGACTCGTTTACGGAAAAGCATGTCATCTTCCAGTAGAAATTGAACACAAAGCATTTTGGGCTTTGAAGACATGTAATCTTGATTTACATGAAGCTGGACGTCTGCGGTTAAGTCAATTAAACGAATTAGAAGAATTAAGACATGAAGCATATGAAAATTCCTTAATCTATAAGGAAAGAACGAAGAAATGGCATGATAAAAGAATCAGAAGTTCAAAAGAATTTAAAGAAGGAGACAGAGTTCTTCTTTTCAATTCACGATTCAAGCTATTTTCTGGAAAATTAAAATCAAGATGGTCTGTACCATTCATAGTCAAAAGAGTTTTCCCATATGGAACAGTAGAGTTAATAAATTCAAATGGGATTGAATTTAAAGTTAATGGTCACAGAGTTAAACATTACATACATGGTCTGATGGAAGTTGACAATGAAGTCAATCATAATTTCACCACCCAAGAAAACCCTAAAATGAAAACATAAATATGTTATCAACAACATATGAAAAATCAAAATTGGAAAATAGGGAGGATTCAAATTGGATTGATGAAGAAGAATTCTTATACAAACCTCCCATTCCAAGAAATGAAGAAAAATGTGAACAAGAAGTTCAAATAGAAGTGAAAGAACCAAGAAAAGAACACCCGAAAAAGGTTTACAAACCAACTCGACTTACTAAAGCAGGAGACCCGGGTGAATTTATCATTTCTTGCTTGCTTAATGATGGTGCTGTATATAATGGACTCGCAGATTTAGGAGCAAGTGCAAATATTATGCCTCTTTCCTTATACAAAAGATTAGGTAGGAGTAAATTAAAACCAACCAAAATAGGTGTTCAATCATTTGACCTAACCATTAAACACCCGGTTGGAATAGCAAATAATTTACTTGTTAACGTGGGAAGTTTGACCTTTGTTGCAAACTTCATAGTGATTAATATGGAGAAAAACCTTGATATTCCTCTAATTTTAGGTCGCCCATTTTTAGCAACCACCGAGGCATTCATTGATGTAAGAGAAGGTAGAATGTGAAATGTCCCGTTCTTATTGATTAAAAACGTTCCATATTAATTGATTTCGTTGCGAAGTTTTGACCTCTATATGAGACGTTTTTCAAAGACTGCATTCATTTTTAAACAAACCATAACCTTTATTTCATCAATAAAGGTTTAAAAAGCTTTACGTAGATTATCAAATAATGATAATCTAAAATATCCTGTTTACACACGACCATTACATAATGGTTTACAATATAAATATGTTACAACAAAATAAGTTTCTTGAATGCAGTTTTTACACAATATCATACAAGCATGGACTCCAAATCTTGTCCTTATTTAAGTATGCGACAGCGGAAGCTCTTAATAATCACCTGAGAATAAACATGCTTAAAACGTCAACAAAAATGTTGGTGAGTTATAGGTTTAACCTATATATATCAAATCGTAACAATAGACCACAAGATTTCATATTTCAATACACATCCCATACATAGAGATAAAAATCATTCATATGGTGAACACCTGGTAACCGACAATAACAAGATGCATATATAAGAATATCCCCATCATTCCGGGACACCCTTCGGATATGATATAAATTTCGAAGTACTAAAGCATCCGGTACTTTGGATGGGGTTTGTTAGGCCCAATAGATCTATCTTTAGGATTCGCGTCAATTAGGGTGTCTGTTCCCTAATTCTTAGATTACCAGACTTAATAAAAAGGGGCATATTTGATTTCGATAATTCAACCATAGAATGTAGTTTCACGTACTTGTGTCTATTTTGTAAATCATTTATAAAACCTGCATGTATTCTCATCCCAAAAATATTAGATTTTAAAAGTGGGACTATAACTCACTTTCACAGATTTTTACTTCGTCGGGAAGTAAGACTTGGCCACTGGTTGATTCACGAACCTATAACAATATATACATATATATCAAAGTATGTTCAAAATATATTTACAACACTTTTAATATATTTTGATGTTTTAAGTTTATTAAGTCAGCTGTCCTCGTTAGTAACCTACAACTAGTTGTCCACAGTTAGATGTACAGAAATAAATCGATAAATATTATCTTGAATCAATCCACGACCCAGTGTATACGTATCTCAGTATTGATCACAACTCAAACTATATATATTTTGGAATCAACCTCAACCCTGTATAGCTAACTCCAACATTCACATATAGAGTGTCTATGGTTGTTCCGAAATATATATAGATGTGTCGACATGATAGGTCGAAACATTGTATACGTGTCTATGGTATCTCAAGATTACATAATATATAATACAAGTTGATTAAGTTATGGTTGGAATAGATTTGTTACCAATTTTCACGTAGCTAAAATGAGAAAAATTATCCAATCTTGTTTTACCCATAACTTCTTCATTTTAAATCCGTTTTGAGTGAATCAAATTGCTATGGTTTCATATTGAACTCTATTTTATGAATCTAAACAGAAAAAGTATAGGTTTATAGTCGGAAAAATAAGTTACAAGTCGTTTTTGTAAAGGTAGTCATTTCAGTCGAAAGAACGACGTCTAGATGACCATTTTAGAAAACATACTTCCACTTTGAGTTTAACCATAATTTTTGGATATAGTTTCATGTTCATAATAAAAATCATTTTCTCAGAATAACAACTTTTCAATCAAAGTTTATCATAGTTTTTAATTAACTAACCCAAAACAGCCCGCGGTGTTACTACAACGGCGTAAATCCGGTTTTACGGTGTTTTTCGTGTTTCCAGGTTTTAAATCATTAAGTTAGAATATCATATAGATATAGAACATGTGTTTAGTTGATTTTAAAAGTCAAGTTAGAAGGATTAACTTTTGTTTGCGAACAAGTTTAGAATTAACTAAACTATGTTCTAGTGATTACAAGTTTAAACCTTCGAATAAGATAGCTTTATATGTATGAATCGAATGATGTTATGAACATCATTACTACCTTAAGTTCCTTGGATGAACCTACTGGAAAAGAGAAATATGGATCTAGCTTCAATGGATCCTTGGATGGCTCAAAGTTCTTGAAGCAAAATCATGACACGAAAACAAGTTCAAGTAAGATCATCACTTGAAATAAGATTGTTATAGTTATAGAAATTGAACCAAAGTTTGAATACGATTATTACCTTGTATTAGAATGATAACCTACTGTAAGAAACAAAGATTTCTTGAGGTTGGATGATCACCTTACAAGATTGGAAGTGAGCTAGCAAACTTGAAAGTATTCTTGATTTTATGAAACTAGAACTTTTGGAATTTATGAAGAACACTTAGAACTTGAAGATAGAACTTGAGAGAGTTCAATTAGATGAAGAAAATTGAAGAATGAAAGTGTTTGTAGGTGTTTTTGGTCGTTGGTGTATGGATTAGATATAAAGGATATGTAATTTTGTTTTCATGTAAATAAGTCATGAATGATTACTCATATTTTTGTAATCTTATGAGATATTTCATGCTAGTTGCCAAATGATGGTTCCCACATGTGTTAGGTGACTCACATGGGCTGCTAAGAGCTGATCATTGGAGTGTATATACCAATAGTACATACATCTAAAAGCTGTGTATTGTACGAGTACGAATACGGGTGCATACGAGTAGAATTGTTGATGAAACTGAACGAGAATGTAATTGTAAGCATTTTTGTTAAGTAGAAGTATTTTGATAAGTGTATTGAAGTCTTTCAAAAGTGTATAAATACATATTAAAACACTACATGTATATACATTTTAACTGAGTCGTTAAGTCATCGTTAGTCGTTACATGTAAATGTTGTTTTGAAACCTTTAGGTTAACGATCTTGTTAAATGTTGTTAACCCAATGTTTATAATATCAAAAGAGATTTTAAATTATTATATTATCATGATATTATGATGTACGAATATCTCTTAATATGATATATATACATTAAATGTCGTTACAACGATAATCGTTACATATATGTCTCGTTTCAAAATCATTAAGTTAGTAGTCTTGTTTTTACATATGTAGTTCATTGTTAATATACTTAATGATATGTTTACTTATCATAATATCATGTTAACTATATATATAACCATATATATGTCATCATATAGTTTTTTTACAAGTTTTAACGTTCGTGAATCACCGGTCAACTTGGGTGGTCAATTGTCTATATGAAACCTATTTCAATTAATCAAGTCTTAACAAGTTTGATTGCTTAACATGTTGGAAATATTTAATCATGTAAACATCAATCTCAATTAATATATATAAACATGGAAAAGTTCGGGTCACTACAGTACCTACCCGTTAAATAAATTTCGTCCCGAAATTTTAAGCTGTTGAAGGTGTTGACGAATCTTCTGGAAATAGATGCGGGTATTTCTTCTTCATCTGATCTTCACGCTCCCAGGTGAACTCGGGTCCTCTACGAGCATTCCATCGAACCTTAACAATTGGTATCTTGTTTTGCTTAAGTCTTTTAACCTCACGATCCATTATTTCGACGGGTTCTTCGATGAATTGGAGTTTTTCGTTGATTTGGATTTCATCTAACGGAATAGTGAGATCTTCTTTAGCAAAACATTTCTTCAAATTCGAGACGTGGAAAGTGTTATGTACAGCCGCGAGTTGTTGAGGTAACTCAAGTCGGTAAGCTACTGGTCCGACACGATCAATAATCTTGAATGGTCCAATATACCTTGGATTTAATTTCCCTCGTTTACCAAATCGAACAACGCCTTTCCAAGGTGAAACTTTAAGCATGACCATCTCTCCAATTTCAAATTCTATATCTTTTCTTTTAATGTCAGCGTAGCTCTTTTGTCGACTTTGGGCGGTTTTCAACCGTTGTTGAATTTGGATGATCTTCTCGGTAGTTTCTTGTATAATCTCCGGACCCGTAATCTGTCTATCCCCCACCTCACTCCAACAAATCGGAGACCTGCACTTTCTACCATAAAGTGCTTCAAACGGCGCCATCTCAATGCTTGAATGGTAGCTGTTGTTGTAGGAAAATTCTGCTAACGGTAGATGTCGATCCCAACTGTTTCCGAAATCAATAACACATGCTCGTAGCATGTCTTCAAGCATTTGTATCGTCCTTTCGCTCTGCCCATCAGTTTGTGGATGATAGGCAGTACTCATGTCTAGACGAGTTCCTAATGCTTGCTGTAATGTCTGCCAGAATCTTGAAATAAATCTGCCATCCCTATCAGAGATAATAGAGATTGGTATTCCATGTCTGGAGACGACTTCCTTCAAATACAGTCGTGCTAACTTCTCCATCTTGTCATCTTCTCTTATTGGTAGGAAGTGTGCTGATTTGGTGAGACGATCAACTATTACCCAAATAGTATCAAAACCACTTGCAGTCCTTGGCAATTTAGTGATGAAATCCATGGTAATGTTTTCCCATTTCCATTCCGGGATTTCGGGTTGTTGAAGTAGACCTGATGGTTTCTGATGCTCAGCTTTGACCTTAGAACACGTCAAACATTCTCCTACGTATTTAGCAACATCGGCTTTCATACCCGGCCACCAAAAATGTTTCTTGAGATCCTTGTACATCTTCCCCGTTCCAGGATGTATTGAGTATCTGGTTTTATGAGCTTCTCTAAGTACCATTTCTCTCATATCTCCAAATTTTGGTACCCAAATCCTTTCAGCCTTATACCGGGTTCCGTCTTCCCGAATATTAAGATGCTTCTCCGATCCTTTGGGTATTTCATCCTTTAAATTTCCCTCTTTTAAAACTCCTTGTTGCGCCTCCTTTATTTGAGTAGTAATGTTATTATGAATCATTATATTCATAGATTTTACTCGAATGGGTTCTCTATCCTTCCTGCTCAAGGCATCGGCTACCACATTTGCCTTCCCCGGGTGGTAACGAATCTCAAAATCGTAATCATTCAATAATTCAATCCACCTACGCTGCCTCATATTCAGTTGTTTCTGATTAAATATGTGTTGAAGACTTTTGTGGTCGGTATATATAATACTTTTGACCCCATATAAGTAGTGCCTCCAAGTCTTTAATGCAAAAACAACCGCGCCTAATTCCAAATCATGCGTCGTATAATTTTGTTCGTGAATCTTCAATTGTCTAGACGCATAAGCAATCACCTTCGTTCGTTGCATTAATACACAACCGAGACCTTGCTTTGATGCGTCACAATAAATCACAAAATCATCATTCCCTTCAGGCAATGACAATATAGGTGCCGTAGTTAGCTTTTTCTTCAATAATTGAAACGCTTTCTCTTGTTCATCATTCCATTCAAATTTCTTCCCTTTATGCGTTAATGCAGTCAAGGGTTTTGCTATTCTGGAAAAGTCTTGGATGAACCTTCTGTAGTAACCAGCTAGTCCTAAAAACTGGCGTATGTGTTTCGGAGTTTTCGGGGTTTCCCACTTTTCAACAGTTTCTATCTTTGCCGGATCCACCTTAATACCTTCTTTGTTCACTATGTGACCGAGGAATTGAACTTCTTCCAACCAAAATGCACACTTTGAAAACTTAGCGTACAATTCTTCCTTCCTCAATACTTCTAACACCTTTCTCAAATGTTCACCGTGTTCTTGGTCATTCTTTGAGTAAATAAGTATGTCATCAATGAAAACAATGACAAACTTGTCAAGGTATGGTCCACACACTCGGTTCATAAGGTCCATGAACACAGCTGGTGCATTAGTTAAACCAAACGGCATGACCATAAACTCGTAATGACCGTAACGTGTTCTGAAAGCAGTCTTTGGAATATCATCTTCTTTCACCCGCATTTGATGATACCCGGAACGTAAGTCAATCTTTGAATAAACAGACGAGCCTTGTAGTTGATCAAATAAGTCGTCGATTCTCGGTAGTGGGTAGCGGTTCTTGATGGTAAGTTTGTTCAACTCTCGGTAGTCAATACACAACCTGAATGTACCATCTTTCTTCTTGACAAACAAAACAGGAGCTCCCCACGGTGATGTGCTTGGTCGAATGAAACCACGCTCTAAAAGTTCTTGTAATTGGCTTTGCAGTTCTTTCATCTCGCTGGGTGCGAGTCTGTAAGGAGCACGAGCTATTGGTGCAGCTCCTGGTACAAGATCTATTTGAAATTCAACGGATCGATGTGGGGGTAATCCCGGTAATTCTTTCGGAAATACATCGGGAAATTCTTTTGCAATGGGAACATCATTGATGCTCTTTTCTTCAGTTTGTACTTTCTCGACGTGTGCTAGAACAGCATAGCAACCTTTTCTTATTAGTTTTTGTGCCTTCAAATTACTAATAAGATGTAGCTTCGTGTTGCCCTTTTCTCCGTACACCATTAAGGGTTTTCCTTTTTCTCGTATAATGCGAATTGCATTTTTGTAACAAACGATCTCCGCTTTCACTTCTTTCAACCAGTCCATACCGATTATCACATCAAAACTCCCTAACTCTACTGGTATCAAATCAATCTTAAATGTTTCGCTAACCAGTTTAATTTCTCGATTCCGACATATATTATCTGCTGAAATTAATTTACCATTTGCTAATTCGAGTAAAAATTTACTATCCAAAGGCGTCAATGGACAACTTAATTTAGCACAAAAATCTCTACTCATATAGCTTCTATCCGCACCCGAATCAAATAAAACGTAAGCAGATTTATTGTCAATAAGAAACGTACCCGTAACAAGCTCCGGGTCTTCCTGTGCCTCTACCGCATTAATATTGAAAACTCTTCCACGGCCTTGTCCATTCGTGTTCTCCTGGTTCGGGCAATTTCTAATAATGTGGCCTGGTTTTCCACATTTATAACAAACTACATTGGCATAACTTGCTCCGACACTACTTGCTCCGCCATTACTCGTTCCGACACCATTTGTTCCTTTCGTTCTATTAACCCCTGGTCCGTAGACCTCACACTTCGCCGCGCTATGACCATTTCTTTTACACTTGTTGCAAAATTTGGTGCAGAACCCCGAGTGATTCTTTTCACACCTTTGGCATAGCTGCTTCTGATTGTTGTTGTTGTTGCGGTTATTATTGTTGTTGGGATGATTGTTGTAGTTGCTGTTGTTGTTGTTGTTGTTGTTGGGCCGTTTGTTGTAGTTGCGATTGATGTTGCGATTGTTGGGATAATTGTTACGATTGTTGTTGTAATTGCTGTTGTTGTTGTATTGGTGATTCTTATCACCGTTTTCCTCCCACTTTCTTTTGACTTGCTTCACATTGGCCTCTTCAGCAGTCTGTTCTTTAATTCTTTCTTCAATCTGGTTCACTAGTTTGTGAGCCATTCTACATGCCTGTTGTATGGAGGCGGGCTCGTGTGAACTTATATCTTCTTGGATTCTTTCCGGTAATCCTTTCACAAACGCGTCGATCTTCTCTTCCTCATCTTCGAATGCTCCCGGACACAATAGGCACAATTCTGTGAATCGTCTTTCGTACGTGGTAATATCAAATCCTTGGGTTCGTAACCCTCTAAGTTCTGTCTTGAGCTTATTGACCTCGATTCTGGGACGGTACTTCTCGTTCATCAAGTGCTTGAATGCTGACCACGGTAGTGCGTACGCATCATCTTGTCCCACTTGCTCTAGATAGGTATTCCACCATGTTAACGCAGAACCTGTGAAGGTATGCGTAGCGTACTTCACTTTGTCCTCTTCAGTACACTTACTTATGGCAAACACCGATTCAACCTTCTCGGTCCACCGTTTCAATCCGATCGGTCCTTCGGTTCCATCAAATTCCAAAGGTTTGCAGGCAGTGAATTCTTTGTAGGTGCATCCTACACGATTTCCTGTACTGCTAGATCCAAGGTTATTGTTGGTATGTAGCGCAGCCTGTACTGCGGCTATGTTTGAAGCTAGAAAAGTACGGAATTCCTCTTCATTCATATTCACGGTGTGTCGAGTAGTCGGTGCCATTTCCTTCAAAATAGTTAAATGGAACAAGTTAATCATACAGAATATTAAGAGTAGTTAATAGTATTTCGTAGCATAATATGAACTCATTTATAAAAGCTTTTTCTTCATATTAGCGTTTTATAAGTTTAAATTCGGGTAGTACCTACCCGTTAAGTTCATACTTAGTAGCTAATATACAATTCAACTACTACAATTCTATATGAAAAACTGATTATAATAATATTTCGCGTTCAAACTTTTATACAATATTTTACAAACTTACATTACCGCTTATTTTACATAAAGCATGAAATATAGCACACAATAACTTTGATACAAGATAGTTGTGAAGACAATTCTAGCTAGTACACAAGTCGTTCAGCAAAGGCAATAAAGACACGTAATTCATACGTCCAGAAACAAGTCATGCATTCTGGTTTTACTAGGACTACTTCCCATCCTTGGTCTTGTGCAACATAACCGTTATGGCTGTTGATAAGACAGCGTGTTGTAACGTCATCAAAGGGACGAGGGTTACGTAATGTCCAACAGTCCCGTAATAATCTAAAAACCTCATTTCTTATCCCAATTACCGACTCCGTCACTTGTGGAAACGTTTTGTTTAATAGTTGTAGCCCGATGTTCTTGTTCTCACTTTGGTGAGAAGCGAACATTACTAATCCGTAAGCATAACATGCTTCTTTATGTTGCATGTTAGCCGCTTTTTCTAAATCACGAAGTCCAATATTCGGATATATTGAGTCAAAATAATTTCTTAACCCGTTGCGTAAAATAGCATTTGGGTTCCCCGCAATATATGCGTCAAAGTAAACACATCGTAACTTATGGGTTTCCCAATGTGATATCCCCCATCTTTCAAACGAAAGTCTCTTATAAACTAAGACATTCTTGGAACGTTCTTCGAATGTCTTACAAACTGATCTCGCCTTAAATAGTTGTGCCGAAGAATTCTGGCCGACTCTAGACAAGATTTCATCAATCATGTCTCCGGGTAGGTCTCTTAAAATATTGGGTTGTCTATCCATTTTGTGTTTTTAAACTGTAAAATAGACAAGAGTTAGATTCATAAAAAAAAATACTTATTAATACAAGCAATTTTTACATATATCATAAAGCATAAGAACACTATATTCCATATATTACACCACATGAATACAACTATCTTATTCCGACTCGCTCGTTTCTTCTTCTTCGGTTTTGGATCGTTTTGCCAAGTTTCTAGGGATATATGATGTTCCCCTAATACGAGCCGTCGTTGTCCACATTGGTTTAGAAAAACCTGGTGGTTTAGAGGTTCCCGGGTCATTGTTACAACTTAAGGACTTCGGGGGTTGACGATACATATAAAGTTCATCGGGGTTGGAATTAGATTTCTCTATTTTTATGCCCTTTCCCTTATTATTTACTTTTGCCTTTTTAAATTCAGTTGGGGTAATTTCTATAACATCATCGGAATTCTCGTCGGAATCCGATTCATCGGAGAATTGGTAATCCTCCCAATATTTTGCTTCCTTGGCGGAAACACCATTGACCATAATTAACTTTGGTCGGTTGGTTGAGGATTTTCTTTTACTTAACCGTTTTATTATTTCCCCCACCGGTTCTATTTCTTCATCCGGTTCCGATTCTTCTTCCGGTTCCGATTCTTCTTCCGGTTCCGACTCTTCTTCCGGTTCCTCTTCGGGAACTTGTGAATCAGTCCACAAATCATTCCAATTTACATTTGACTCTTCATTATTATTAGGTGAGTCAATGGGACTTGTTCTAGAGGTAGACATCTATCACATAATATCAAACACGTTAAGAGATTAATATATCACATAATATTCATATGTTAAAAATATATAGTTTCCAACAAAAATGTTAAGCAATCATTTTTAAAGAAAACACGGTCGAAGTCCAGACTCACTAATGCATCCTAAAAAACTCGATAAGACACACTAATGCAAATTTTCTGGTTCTCTAAGACCAACGCTCGGATACCAACTGAAATGTCCCGTTCTTATTGATTAAAAACGTTCCATATTAATTGATTTCGTTGCGAAGTTTTGACCTCTATATGAGACGTTTTTCAAAGACTGCATTCATTTTTAAACAAACCATAACCTTTATTTCATCAATAAAGGTTTAAAAAGCTTTACGTAGATTATCAAATAATGATAATCTAAAATATCCTGTTTACACACGACCATTACATAATGGTTTACAATATAAATATGTTACAACAAAATAAGTTTCTTGAATGCAGTTTTTACACAATATCATACAAGCATGGACTCCAAATCTTGTCCTTATTTAAGTATGCGACAGCGGAAGCTCTTAATAATCACCTGAGAATAAACATGCTTAAAACGTCAACAAAAATGTTGGTGAGTTATAGGTTTAACCTATATATATCAAATCGTAACAATAGACCACAAGATTTCATATTTCAATACACATCCCATACATAGAGATAAAAATCATTCATATGGTGAACACCTGGTAACCGACAATAACAAGATGCATATATAAGAATATCCCCATCATTCCGGGACACCCTTCGGATATGATATAAATTTCGAAGTACTAAAGCATCCGGTACTTTGGATGGGGTTTGTTAGGCCCAATAGATCTATCTTTAGGATTCGCGTCAATTAGGGTGTCTGTTCCCTAATTCTTAGATTACCAGACTTAATAAAAAGGGGCATATTTGATTTCGATAATTCAACCATAGAATGTAGTTTCACGTACTTGTGTCTATTTTGTAAATCATTTATAAAACCTGCATGTATTCTCATCCCAAAAATATTAGATTTTAAAAGTGGGACTATAACTCACTTTCACAGATTTTTACTTCGTCGGGAAGTAAGACTTGGCCACTGGTTGATTCACGAACCTATAACAATATATACATATATATCAAAGTATGTTCAAAATATATTTACAACACTTTTAATATATTTTGATGTTTTAAGTTTATTAAGTCAGCTGTCCTCGTTAGTAACCTACAACTAGTTGTCCACAGTTAGATGTACAGAAATAAATCGATAAATATTATCTTGAATCAATCCACGACCCAGTGTATACGTATCTCAGTATTGATCACAACTCAAACTATATATATTTTGGAATCAACCTCAACCCTGTATAGCTAACTCCAACATTCACATATAGAGTGTCTATGGTTGTTCCGAAATATATATAGATGTGTCGACATGATAGGTCGAAACATTGTATACGTGTCTAGGGTATCTCAAGATTACATAATATATAATACAAGTTGATTAAGTTATGGTTGGAATAGATTTGTTACCAATTTTCACGTAGCTAAAATGAGAAAAATTATCCAATCTTGTTTTACCCATAACTTCTTCATTTTAAATCCGTTTTGAGTGAATCAAATTGCTATGGTTTCATATTGAACTCTATTTTATGAATCTAAACAGAAAAAGTATAGGTTTATAGTCGGAAAAATAAGTTACAAGTCGTTTTTGTAAAGGTAGTCATTTCAGTCGAAAGAACGACGTCTAGATGACCATTTTAGAAAACATACTTCCACTTTGAGTTTAACCATAATTTTTGGATATAGTTTCATGTTCATAATAAAAATCATTTTCTCAGAATAACAACTTTTCAATCAAAGTTTATCATAGTTTTTAATTAACTAACCCAAAACAGCCCGCGGTGTTACTACAACGGCGTAAATCCGGTTTTACGGTGTTTTTCGTGTTTCCAGGTTTTAAATCATTAAGTTAGAATATCATATAGATATAGAACATGTGTTTAGTTGATTTTAAAAGTCAAGTTAGAAGGATTAACTTTTGTTTGCGAACAAGTTTAGAATTAACTAAACTATGTTCTAGTGATTACAAGTTTAAACCTTCGAATAAGATAGCTTTATATGTATGAATCGAATGATGTTATGAACATCATTACTACCTTAAGTTCCTTGGATGAACCTACTGGAAAAGAGAAATATGGATCTAGCTTCAATGGATCCTTGGATGGCTCAAAGTTCTTGAAGCAAAATCATGACACGAAAACAAGTTCAAGTAAGATCATCACTTGAAATAAGATTGTTATAGTTATAGAAATTGAACCAAAGTTTGAATACGATTATTACCTTGTATTAGAATGATAACCTACTGTAAGAAACAAAGATTTCTTGAGGTTGGATGATCACCTTACAAGATTGGAAGTGAGCTAGCAAACTTGAAAGTATTCTTGATTTTATGAAACTAGAACTTTTGGAATTTATGAAGAACACTTAGAACTTGAAGATAGAACTTGAGAGAGTTCAATTAGATGAAGAAAATTGAAGAATGAAAGTGTTTGTAGGTGTTTTTGGTCGTTGGTGTATGGATTAGATATAAAGGATATGTAATTTTGTTTTCATGTAAATAAGTCATGAATGATTACTCATATTTTTGTAATCTTATGAGATATTTCATGCTAGTTGCCAAATGATGGTTCCCACATGTGTTAGGTGACTCACATGGGCTGCTAAGAGCTGATCATTGGAGTGTATATACCAATAGTACATACATCTAAAAGCTGTGTATTGTACGAGTACGAATACGGGTGCATACGAGTAGAATTGTTGATGAAACTGAACGAGAATGTAATTGTAAGCATTTTTGTTAAGTAGAAGTATTTTGATAAGTGTATTGAAGTCTTTCAAAAGTGTATAAATACATATTAAAACACTACATGTATATACATTTTAACTGAGTCGTTAAGTCATCGTTAGTCGTTACATGTAAATGTTGTTTTGAAACCTTTAGGTTAACGATCTTGTTAAATGTTGTTAACCCAATGTTTATAATATCAAAAGAGATTTTAAATTATTATATTATCATGATATTATGATGTACGAATATCTCTTAATATGATATATATACATTAAATGTCGTTACAACGATAATCGTTACATATATGTCTCGTTTCAAAATCATTAAGTTAGTAGTCTTGTTTTTACATATGTAGTTCATTGTTAATATACTTAATGATATGTTTACTTATCATAATATCATGTTAACTATATATATAACCATATATATGTCATCATATAGTTTTTTTACAAGTTTTAACGTTCGTGAATCACCGGTCAACTTGGGTGGTCAATTGTCTATATGAAACCTATTTCAATTAATCAAGTCTTAACAAGTTTGATTGCTTAACATGTTGGAAATATTTAATCATGTAAACATCAATCTCAATTAATATATATAAACATGGAAAAGTTCGGGTCACTACAGAATGACACTTAGGGATGATGATAAATCAATCACCTTTGTGAACCGAAAGTTTAGATCTCCACCAACCAAAACTGTTAGACTAATAAAAACGCATATGTGTGGGGAAGATGAAGAAACACTTAATGATGATCCGATCACAAAGAACCCCGTTGATGATAAGAAATTAGATGAACCCGTTTTTAACAGTTCAACGAAGAAACTTGATAAACGGATTCACGATGCCAAGATTAAGGGAACATTTAAGTTATGTAACCGATTAATATCCAATTTATCGCCAAAAAAAAGGCGATGTTAGTTGAATTTGTGAAAGCTACGGAGGAAATCAACAAATGGATTGAAGAAAAAGTCAGAGATATACAAATTGTTGATAATCCAATTGAAAATAACGTTAATATGTATTTATGTTAGAGTTAGATGTTCTGTTTTCATGTAGTTCTCGAGAATGGAATCCGAATGGTCTTTCCGTAGCAGACCCTAAAGAACTAGTCTTCTCCCCCCATTCTGAATTTTTATTTTTATTTTAGGTTTTACGAGATGAAGACTTCCTGTGAATTAAACCATGGTCTAATGCTACACGCTTTAATTACTTATCATAATAATGACACCCTTCCAAGTGAAATAGTATCATTAATCAGAGGTAAATTGGACGGAGTAAGAAAAGAATCCAGGAACGAAAATAATAAGTTACAGTTTGGTAAAGGAAAATCAAAATCCGCAGCGAAAAGAAGAGCACGACACCTTGAAAGATGTCACAAATGCGGAAAATGGTCACACGAAGGAAAATGCTCGACGAATCAGACATATTCCAATACCGAGTTTGTTACTTTATGCAGAGATGGACCGTTCATATGTTTAGAAGAAAAAACGTTGAATGCTCGAGGTTACGCCTATGTAGCTATGGAAAACCAATTAGTCCGACTATCTTATGAGTGGGCTAAAGAAGGTCACTAAGAATTCTATTTCACAGGTAAGTATGTACAATTTTTATTTTTATTTTTATTATTATTTTTAACCTTTTGATAATAAAAGCTAAATCATTCGCTATAAAGTATTAAATTGGTATTCAATAAAATTAGATTTTGCGACCGAAATTATTGATATCATACAAAAATTTACTACATCACTGCGAAATTTACCGTTTATTCTTAAGGTATAAATATCTTTAATCAATCAACCTAAAATATTTCAGAAATTCGTCAGGAGTAAAACTAGGTAAAATAGCCGAAATTACTTTACCGAAAAGAGGGGCGTATATTTTTGATAATATTTGATTGATTAAAGTGGGATAAAAGACCAAAAAGATTTTTAATTTTATTTTTACTTTGTTTTTAAAATTAATATTAAATTAATATTGTAAAACTTTTAAAAATCAATATATTTAAAATTGTAAATATTAATATAAGTTTGTATGTATAAAAACAAAAATATAATATAAGTTTTGTGTGAATTTCTAATAATAATATGAATTTTTAATTTTATGCATTTTAAATTTAAGTTTGGTGTGAATTTAAAAAACAAAAATTTACTTTATTTCGTTAAGTTAAAAATATGATTTTTAAAATTCGACGTGAGTTGAAGACTAGGTCATTGAACCGAAATTGCTCTACCCAAGGGAGGGACGAGAACTTTTATTATCATTATTTTTAATCTTATTGAATTAAAGTATGCCAAAAACATTAGAAAACCCAAAAATCTTTGCTTTTAAAACAACGCTTTAAAATGACGAAATTTTAAAATTTTTTTGAGGGACGGACTAGGTCAACGTACCGAAACAACCTCGTCCTAAAAAGGAAAACAAAATTTTAAATTAATCAAGTAATTGTTTTATTAATAAAGGTTTTTTATTAAAAAAAAAAAACAGCAGTCGCGGTACTTTGTGGGTACCCACCACCGCACTAACGGAGGTCTGGAAACCCAACCCAGATAAACTGGTCGAACATACTAGTTTCCACACACCCCATCTCTTTTTTTTTTTTTTTTTGCGAAAAAACCCACAAAACCACTCCCAAAATCGCGATTTTTCACCGATAAACATCAAATTTTTTGCTAAAATCATGTTGAGAAGGATGCTACCAAGAAGTTACTCAAGAAAATTGGTAATTTCTACATCTAAACACCCTTTAATTCAGATTATTAGTGTTCTTGAACAAGAATATACCTAATTTGATTTTGATGATTTCTAGTGTAATTGCGTTTAAATTGATTGTATATTGTGCTTGTATAACCTAGATTGATGCTATTTAACATGATTAGAAGACTTAAACTTCAAATTTTGAGTAATCTAGGGTTTGTGTTCTTGAGCAAAATTGGGGCTTTTTGATATAAACGGGTTATGGCCGAATTTTGTTGTTAGTTTATACTAAATTGAGTAGTGTAACATGTTTATGTTGCTAAATAATCAAAACTTTGATCCTAAACATGATTTTCAAGAATTAAAGTGGACTTTTTGAGTCAAAAATGCATGAACTTAATTTAATTGATATGAATGCCAATTGGAACTTGTTTAATTACTAGTAATGATTATTTTGACATGTTATTTGAGATAAAAGCTAAAGATCATTGTATACATTCTCATATATGTTCATTTGTAAAAGTGTAGAATTGTTAATATTATGAAAATGTGTATAAAGTTTAATATAAATTAAACATGTCATTGTAATTGTTTTGATTTATGATTTTGCTAACACTAATGCATATTTGGATAAACAAAAATTGTGTTTGATATGTTTTGCAGACTGAAAGGGGTGAATCTTCATCCGCATCTCAGGCTCACAATGCTCCTCCTGAGAATGCAGCAGAACAGGAGATTAATGACCTATATAGACAAGAACTACCACATCAACACATTCCATATTCAAATATAGAATTGGCAAATTTACATCCTAATTTAAGGTTTGATCGACATTGGATAGATTATCCAAAATACCAGAGGAACTTGCACACCCTTCAGTCTAATGTTGTTGAAGTACCTAGAGTCATAGATTGGGAACCATTAGAAACAGTTGGATTAGCTGGTCCAATCAGAGAATTACTTACACAAAGGTATGGTAATTCTACTTTCACTGATTGGGAACGTTTGTTTAATATACGTAGGCGTGTATATAGAGAATGGTGTGTGGAGTTATTGTGTAGTATTGAAATAAATGATCGGGTATCTACCTTAACCGATCGTAGTTTTATTAGATTTTTATTAGGAGGAGTGATGCGCCATATGTCTCTACTAGACATGGCTCAGGCTTTGTGTATATATACGCCTGAGGAGTTGGCATCTACTGATTGTCAAGGGTTGATACTTAATGGTAGGAGAATTGATGAGAATTTTGATATGAATGGTGTATAGAGTAGAATGACTAGGCATACCTGATTTCGTGGGGGGAATAACTCTTACACTGATATTGATAGATCTGAGCTAAGAGTAATCCATAGGTTCTTAGCAAATTCGATTACACAGCGAGGTAAGAACAAAGAGAAAGTAAATGAGAATGATTTATTTTATCTCATGTGTATTCGAGACCCACAAAGCGCTGTGAGTATACCTTATTGTGTGGGTTATTATTTATCAGCTATAGTTAAGAGTATACGGCCTAATGGGATAATAGGAGGTGGTATCTTTGTTACCCTAATTGCTGAGTATCTCGGTGTCGATAGAAATCGGAGGTGATTAAAAATTGCAGCACCGGAACCCCGTGATACAATTGGTTTAAAAGTATATCATGGTGCTAAGGTTTTAAAGAAAAAACATAACGCTGCAGCACCATATGAGGGCTCGCACTCACAGGTCGAAAGAGATCAGCAGCAAGGTAACGCGGGAGAGGGGAATGAGATGACAGAAATGCAACTTTTTATGGCTCATCATGAGTATGAAATGGCTAGACAACGAGCATTTCAAGATTGGCAGTATCATCAAAACCAAATCATGAGTCATCGTGCACACATAAATGCAACTTACATTGCGACTCCAATGCCCGTATTTCCTCCTTGGACTATACAGACCCGACCACCGTACCCTACATATGACCCAACTCAAGCATTCTACAGTACATACGGCTATGAATGGGATCCATACTGGCACCAGCCTTATCAACCCTGATTTTTTATTTATTTTTTTTATTTATTTGATAACTTGTAATTTTATACTTTTAATATTTCTTTTGATATTTTAATAGTTTTTATTTTCTAACTTTTATTATTAGATTTTTAATAATTTTTAAATGTGGGGTGATATACCCAACTTCAAAAATATGTATATATATGTTTGTAGTTTTTCTCATGTACAAAACAGGGTAAAACAGCGCATTTTCAAAGACTGGCATTAAGTTCAGCAAAAGCTAGTACTTTTGACGACAAAACGAAAAACAAATGTGATGTAACAACAAGACGGAATGAACAAATGATGTGCACCATTTATCATTCAGCAAACAAACGCCAATATGTTTGGAAACTTTGGTAAAATTTAATCATTTTTCTACGCTAATCACCCTCAATAATTTAAATTGTTACTGATTTCTTGCAAATGAGGGCATTGCAAGATCTTAAGTGTGGGAAGGGGTTAAATTCTTTCGCATTTTTAAAATTTTTAACTTAAACACTTGGTTACCATTAAAAATACTAGTAACGCAGTAGTTGTATTAGAATCTAGTGCTCTCTGATAATAAAGAACAGCCCTAGTCTTATATACTGACTACCCAATTATAGTAAAAGTTTTCAAAATTTTCAATTAAATGAACTCAAAATCATGTTTATACATATTTATGAACGATAAAACTAGGTGTTAACACCGAAATTATTGTTACCTCAGAAAGGACATAAATTGAGAAACAAACCAAAATGTTAGAATTCATTTAAAATCGAATAGAGGACAATAAAAAGGCAAATAAAAGAAAATAAAAGCCAAGTGTGGGAAAAATTTACCAAGTTATTTAAAACATATATCACATATTTTTTTACAAATAACTGAAGATGCTTTTGCTTTGGACTAAACTAAAAAGTTTTATCCGATTTACTGTAAGAAAGATGAATCTACACGATGAATCAATTCCATCATTAAAAGGAAGTAAAGTCTTCCGAAAAAGACACGCGCTTCTTGATTTAGGTCATGAAGTTGTCGTCCAGACCAGCTGTAGGTTGACGAAAAATCTAGAAAAGTCATCACTAAAATCAGCAGGAAATCCACGAACCTCAGCATCAAACAGGGTCGCCAAGTGGTCAGAATTATCCTAACCATGAGAGGATCTGTCTCGTAAAATGGGAAGGACGCCGTGCAAATTAGCTTGATAAGACTAATGAATCAGATCCCCAGAAAGGATAATCTCCTTAAAGATTAAAAATCAACTTTTAAGACTGATATTACTCAATCCTAGAGATTGATCTTAAAGATTGAGAATTACAAACTCATGAAATTCAATGATATCTAAACTCGAGCTTGAACGAGAAAATATTTTGATCAAAATTACAAACAGATTTGTTTTCTGAAAACCCATTTTCAATGCGTTCATTACCATTGAACGTAAAATCCTAGGAATTCACCTGGAATTCATTAGGTCACCTGAACCAAATCGGGTGTCAACCGTAAGAACGGTGGTTGCATAGCATGGTCGAAGACAGGACCTTGTGCCAGACCAAAAAATTATAAGGGTGAGCTTTACTATTGCTCCTACCAAGGATAGTAATTGCATCCGACACGTTATAGACCATAATTAAAAGCATGTCAGGGGATATTGCCTTAACAGTTGCTTGTTCAACACTTTCCTTTACAACTGGATGGTAGTTTATCGAAAGGTAATATACGGAACAAGTATACTGGACGTATTGCTTTCCCAATACAAGGTTAGCAAGTGGGTGACACAAAACTGTAAGTTTTGAGCTAAAATTTTCAAATCTGAAACCCACCAAACCCACAAAAATATTTTGCAAACACCGGTGAATGGGTTATTCCGGAAAACCTATCTACGGTAAAAGCTAGATTCAATTTTCAAAAGATCAAATATTTTCATAAAGATCCAATTTCCTTAAAGGATCTAAATTTTCATAGTCATGTGGGACTGTAAGCCACAATGTTACTACCATTGTTTATACCGCCGTATAGAAATCACTGATGTACAAAGTGTGAAGAATAAAGAAGTGATTCCAGTATTTTTATTTCAAGACTATATTGCTTGAGGACAAGCAACGCTCAAGTATGGGAATATTTGATAATGCTAAAAACGAACTTATATTTCATAGCATTATCTCTCAAGAAAGACAAGCTTTTAGTTGCAATTGTCATATTTACAAGTGATATTCGTTTAAATAATAAAAGGTGAAGACAAAAGACAGATTCGACGAATTAAAGATGCAAAAGACCAAAAAGCTCAAAAGTACAAAATACAATCAAAGTGGTTCCAATTATTGATGAGAAACGTCTCGAAATTACAAGAGTACAAGACGCGAAACGCAAAATACAAGATATTAAATTGTACGCAAGGACGTTCGAAAATCCGGAACCGGGACCAAAGTCAACTCTCAACACTCGACTCGACGGACCAAAAATTTCAAGTCAACTATGCATAAGAATAAAATAATATATATAATTAATTATATATATTATTATATAATATAATTGTACGCAGCCCATGTTTTGGATCTAATATGTGAGCTGTTTTCAGACCTCCGCACTCGCGATACTTTTGTGAAGGAAACCTCAGCACTCGCGGAACTCTACAGTACAACGTGGGCCTATAAAAGCCATCGAATTCTGCACGAATTTTACATCTTTTTCCTTTCAATCTCTCACTCGTATATATATTTATATTTATATTATAATTTTAATTTTAATTTTAATTTCTAATAATAAGGGTATGTTAGCGAATGTTGTAAGGGTGTAAGTCGAATTTCTGTCCGTGTAACGCTACACTATTTTTAATCACTGTATGTTATGGTTAATGTTATTTTTAATTTAATATCTCGTAGCTAAGTTATTATTATGCTTATTTAATGCCGATGTAATCATGATGTTGGGTTAAATATTAAAATTGGGTAATTGGGCTTTGTACCATAATTGGGGTTTGGACAAAAGAACGACACTTGTGGAAATTAGATTATGGGCTATTAATGGGCTTTATATTAACTAAATGATACCTCGTTAATTTAATATATTGACTTATAATTTGACGTATTTATATATAACCACATACGCTTGACTGGGTACGGTGGGCGGGATATCTATAAATACCAATAATTGTTCATTTTACCGGACACGGAATTGGATTAATAGTTAATATACTTGTTGAAACAGGGGTGGATTACATTCAAGGGTAATTGGTGTAATTGTTAACAAAGTAGTAAAACCTTGGTTTACACGCAGTCGATAACCTGGTGTATTCATTAAACAAAGTATTAAGACCTTGTTACATTCGAATCCCCAATTAGTTGGAATATTTGACTTTGGGAATAAGAATAATTTGACGAAGGCTTTCGCACTTTATATTTATGACTGATGGACTATTATGGACAAATCTGTATGGGCATATTAAATAATCCAGGACAAAGAACAATTAACCCATGGGAATAAACTAAAAATCAACACGTCAAACATCATGATTACGGAAGTTTAAATAAGCATAATTCCTTTATTTCATATTTAATTTCCTTTATTTCATATTTAATTGAAATTTTAATTATCGCACTTTTATTTATTGTTATTATATTTAATTACACTTTTAATTTTCATACTTTTTAATTATCGCAATTTTATTTTATCGCACTTTTATTTATCACAATTTCATTATCGTTATTTACTTTACGCTATAAATTAAGTCTTTTTATTTATTTAATATTTTACATTAGGTTTTAACTGCGACTAAAGTTTTAAAATTGACAAACCGGTCATTAAACAGTAAAAACCCCCTTTTATAATAATAATAATAATAATACTTATATATATATATATATATTTATACAAATATAGTTTTTAAAAAATATAGCGTTAAACTTGGCTAGTTCCCTGTGGACGAACCAGACTTACTAAAAACTACACTACTGTACGATTAGGTACACTGTCTATAAGTGTTGTAGCAAGGTTTAGGTATATCCACTCTATAAATAAATAAATAACTTGTGTAAAATTGTATCGTATTTAATAGTATTTCGTTGTAAAAATAATACTATTTCCTAGTACACCTCGCACACATCAAGTGTCCTAGTGGAACGATATATACATAAATATACTATCTTCTTGTTGCGCTTAAACCTTTATCTGAGTTTATGTACTTATAGTTTTATAGTCGAGCATCAGTAGTTGTATGTATTGTGGCACGGGAGCGTGAGTTTTAAAGTTTTTTATTTTTAAGTATGTTTATTTAGTGTTACAGTTGTATGTATGAGTGTTTATGCATTTTTGTGTAAACTGTATTTTTTAAAAATATAAAAATAAATGTGCGTCCCTAATCCGTCGGTAATTTTAAGAATTAGGGACGGATTAGAGACGAAAAATTATGTAATTTATTATTTTCTTGAGTACATGAGCACTTGTACGTACGTTCAAGTGCTAATAAGTGTTTGTATACATATAGTGTACTAGTGGAACGATATATACACAAATATACGATTTTCATGTTGCGTTTAAACCTTTCTCTAAGTTTATGTATTTGTAGTTTTATAGTTGAGCATCAATAGTTGTATGGATAGTGGTAAGGGTGAGTGATTTTTTATGTTTTTAATTTTTAAGTATGTTTATTTAGTGATATAATTGTATGTAGGAGTGAATGTTTATGCATTTTTGTGTAAATCATATTTTTTTAAAATAGAAAAATAAGTGTCAGTCCCTAATCCGTCGGTAATTTTAAGGATTAGGGACGAAAAATTATGGAGTTTATTATTTTTTCGAGTACACGAGCACTTGTACGTACGTTCGAGTGCTAATAAGTGTTTGTATACATATAGTGTACTAGTGGAACGATATATTGATAATGCTAAAAACGAACATATATTTCATAGCATTATCAGTCCAGAAAGACAAGCTTTTAGTTACTATTGTTCTATTTCCCTGTAATTATCGTATAAATAATAAAATATGAAGACAGAAGACTGAAACGACGATTTGAAGATGCAAATGACCAGAAAGCTCAAACGTACAAGTTACAATCCAAGTGGTTCAATTTATTGATGAATAACGTCTAAAAATAACAAGAGTACAAGCCGCGAAACGTAAAGTACAAGATATCTAAGCATACGAAAAGACGTTTGAAAATCCAGAACCGGGACATAAACCGAGTAACAAAGTACGACTCAACGGAGCTGAAAGTACAAGTCAACTATGCATAAGAATATAATATATATATATATATATATATATATATATATATATATATATATATATATATATATATTATATTATATATTAATTAATTCGAGCAGCCCACTTTTTGCAAATCAAAATATATGGATCCAGGCTGTCCATGCGACGCATGGCCTGGAAGAAGCTTTTCCATGCGATCGCATGAGGTGAAAATTTTGGCCAAGTCTATAAATAGCCACGAATTCAGACTAGCTGAACACACTGATAATGCTAAAAACGAACATATATTTCATATCATTATCCCTCAAGAAAGACAAGCTTTTAGTTGCAATTGTTCTATTTACAAGTGATATTCGTTTAAATAATAAAAGGTGAAGACAAAAGACAGATTCGACGAATTGAAGACGCAAACGACCAAAAAGTTCAAAAATACAAATTACAATCAAAGTGGTTTAAATTATTGGTGAGAAACGTCTCAAAATTACAAGAGTACAAGACGCGAAACGCAAAATACAAAATATTAAATTGTACGCAAGGACGTTCGAAAATCCGGAACCGGGACCAAAGACAACTCTCAACACTCGACGCAACGGACTAAAAATTACAAGTCAACTATGCATATAAATATAATATAATATTTAAATAATTCTTATATTATTTATTAAAAGTGTCGACAAGCAAAGAAACAAACTCACCTGAGCTGGAAATAGAGGCCATGCGATCGCATGGCCTGGAGGTGAAAAACCCATGCGATCGCATGGTGAATAGTACCAAGCCACATTCCTATAAAAGCACACTCTGGTCGACTGAATATGAATACCATCTATCTATCTCTCACTCATAATATATATATATATATATATATATATATATATATATATATATATATATATATATATATATATATATATATATATATATATATATATATATATATATATATATATTATAATTTTAATTTTAATTTTAAATTCTAATAATAAGGGTATGTTAGCGAATGTTGTAAGGGTGTAAGTTGAAATTCTGTCCGTGTAACGCTACGCTATTTTTAATCATTGTAAGTTATGTTCAGCCTTTTTAATTTAATGTCTCGTAGCTAAATTATTATTATGCTTATTTAAGACGAAGTAATCATGATGGTGGGCTAAAATATTAAAGATTGGGTAATTGGACTTTGTACCATAATTGGGGTTTGGACAAAAGAACGACACTTGTGGAAATTAGACTATGGGCTATTAATGGGCTTTATATTTGTTTAACTAAATGATAGTTTGTTAACTTTAATATAAAGATTTACATTTGGACATACCTTTTAATAACCATATACACTCGATCGGACACGATGGGTGGGATATTTATAAATACTAATAATTGTTCATTTAACCGGACACGGGAATGGATTAATAGTTAATAGAGTTATTAAAACAGGGGTGGATTATGTACAAGGACACTTGGCATAATTGTTAACAAAGTATTAAAACCTTGGGTTACACGCAGTCGATATCCTGGTTTAATTATTAAACAAAGTATTAAGACCTTGTTACAGTTTAAGTCCCCAATTAGTTGGAATATTTGACTTCGGATATAAGGATAATTTGACGAGGACACTCGCACTTTATATTTATGACTGATGGACTGTTATGGACAAAAACCAGACGGACATATTAAATAATCCAGGATAAAGGACACTTAACCCATGGGAATAAACTAAAATCAACACGTCAAACATCATGATTACGGAAGTTGAAATAAGCATAATTCCTTTATTTTCATATTTAATTGCACTTTTAATTATCGCACTTTTATTTACTGTCATTTTATTAATTTCACTTTTAATTATCGTACTTTTTAATTATCGCAATCTTATTTTATCGCACTTTTATTTATCGCAATTTCATTATCGTCATTTACTTTACGCTTTAAAATTTAGTTATATTTATTTTTAATATTTTACATTAGGTTTTAACTGCGACTAAAGTTTTAAAATCGACAAACCGGTCATTAAACGGTAAAATCCCCCTTTTATAATAATAATATTACTTATATATATTTGTATTTTTACAATTATAAGTTAAAACTAATATAGCGTTAAACTTGGCTAAGATCCCTGTGGAACGAACCGGACTTACTAAAAACTACACTACTGTACGATTAGGTACACTGCCTATAAGTGTTGTAGCAAGGTTTATGTATATTCACTCTATAAATAAATAAATAACTTGTGTAAAATTGTATCGTATTTAATAGTATTTCCTAATAAAATATAAACTATTTCCTAATACGCCTCGCAAACATCAAGTATTTTTGGCGCTGCTGCCGGGGACACTAAAACGCCGAAAGCGAAACGCTATATATAAAAAAAAAGATTTTTTTTATTAAGTTCTTTGTATAAAAAAATATACGTTTTAAATATTAATAATACAAAAATATAAAAAGAAAATATAAAAAAAATCTATATATTTGTTTTTAAGAGTTGTTAAAAATATATAAAGTTAAAAAGTATTTTTATTTTAGTTGTTAAAAATTAAATTTTTATTTTAGTCATATTTATATTTTATATAAACAGAAAACAGAGAATATATATATATATATATATATATATATATATATATATATATATATATATATATATATATATATATATATATATGTATGTATATAAGTACGAGGCTCGGTAATGTAGCAGCCCAGTTCTGGCCCGAAACCCTAGCCCATGCGATCGCATGAACCCGAAGGCAAAATTTCATGCGACCGGATGAGGCTGTCTGACACGCCAGGTGTAGTGACCCGAACTTTTCCATGTTTATATATATTAATTGAGATTGATATTTACATGATTAAATGTTTCTAACATGTTAAGCAATCAAACTTGTTAAGACTTGATTAATTGAAATATGTTTCATATAGACAATTGACCACCCAAGTTGACCGGTGATTCACGAACGTTAAAACTTGTAAAAACTATATGATGACATATATATGGATATATATATAGTTAACATGATATTATGATAAGTAAACATATCATTAAGTATATTAACAATGAACTACATATGTAAAAACAAGACTACTAACTTAATGATCTTTAAACGAGACATATATGTAACGATTATCGTTGTAAAGACATTTAATGTATATATATATCATATTAAGAGATATTCATACATGATAATATCATGATAATATAATAATTTAAAATCTCATTTGATATTATAAACATTGGGTTAACAACATTTAACAAGATCGTTAACCTAAAGGTTTCAAAACAACACTTACATGTAACGACTAACGATGACTTAACGACTCAGTTAAAATGTATATACATGTAGTGTTTTAATATGTATTTATACACTTTTGAAAGACTTCAATACACTTATCAAAATACTTCTACTTAACAAATATGCTTATAATTACATCCTCGTTCAGTTTCATCAACAATTCTACTCGTATGCACCCGTATTCGTACTCGTACAATACACAGCTTTTAGATGTATGTACTATTGGTATATGCACTCCAATGATCAGCTCTTAGCAGCCCATGTCACCTAACACATGTGGGAACCATCATTTGGCAACTAGCATGAAATATCTCATAAAATTACAAAAATATGAGTAATCATTCATGACTTATTTACATGAAAACAAAATTACATATCCTTTATATCTAATCCATACACCAACGACCAAAAACACCTACAAACACTTTCATTCTTCAATTTTCTTCATCTAATTGATCTCTCTCAAGTTCTATCTTCAAGTTCTAAGTGTTCTTCATAAATTCCAAAAGTTCTAGTTTCATAAAATCAAGAATACTTTCAAGTTTGCTAGCTCACTTCCAATCTTGTAAGGTGATCATCCAACCTCAAGAAATCTTTGTTTCTTATAGTAGGTTATCATTCTAATACAAGGTAATAATCATATTCAAACTTTGGTTCAATTTCTATAACTATAACAATCTTATTTCAAGTGATGATCTTACTTGAACTTGTTTTCGTGTCATGATTCTGCTTCAAGAACTTCGAGCCATCCAAGGATCCGTTGAAGCTAGATCCATTTTTCTCTTTTCCAGTAGGTTTATCCAAGGAAATCAAGGTAGTAATGATTTTCATAACATCATTCGATTCATACATAAAAAGCTATCATATTCGAAGTGGTAAACTTGTAATCACTAGAACATAGTTTAGTTAATTCTAAACTTGTTTGCAAATAAAAGTTAATCCTTCTAACTTGACTTTTAAAATCAACTAAACACATGTTCTATATCTATATGATATGCTAACTTAATGATTTAAAACCTGGAAACACGAAAATCACCGTAAAACCGGATTTACGCCGTCGTAGTAACACCGCGGGCTGTTTTGGGTTAGTTAATTAAAAACTATGATAAACTTTGATTTAAAAGTTGTTATTCTGGGAAAATGATTTTTATTATGAACATGAAACTATATCCAAAAATTATGGTTAAACTCAAAGTGGAAGTATGTTTTCTAAAATGGACATCTAGACGTCGTTCTTTCGACTGAAATGACTACCTTTACAAAAATGACTTGTAACTTATTTTTCCAACTATAAACCTATAATTTTTCTGTTTAGATTCATAAAATAGAGTTCAATATGAAACCATAGCAATTTTATTCACTCAAAACGGATTTAAAATGAAGAAGTTATGGGTAAAACAAGATTGGATAATTTTTCTCATTTTAGCTACGTGAAAATTGGTAACAAATCTATTCCAACCATGACTTAATCAACTTGTATTGTATATTATGTAATCTTGAGATACCATAGACACGTATACAATGTTTTGACCTATCATGTCGACACATCTATATATATTTCGGAACAACCATAGACACTCTATATGTGAATGTTGGAGTTAGCTATACAGGGTTGAGGTTGATTCCAAAATATATATAGTTTGAGTTGTGATCAATACTGAGATACGTATACACTGGGTCGTGGATTGATTCAAGATAATATTTATCGATTTATTTCTGTACATCTAACTGTGGACAACTAGTTGTAGGTTACTAACGATGACAGCTGACTTAATAAACTTAAAACATCAAAATGTATTAAAAGTGTTGTAAATATATTTTGAACATACTTTGATATATATGTACATATTTGTTATAGGTTCGTGAATCGACCAGTGGCCAAGTCTTACTTCCCGACGAAGTAAAAATCTGTGAAAGTGAGTTATAGTCCCACTTTTAAAATCTAATATTTTTGGGATGAGAATACATGCAGGTTTTATAAATGATTTACAAAATAGACACAAGTACGTGAAACTACATTCTATGGTTGAATTATCGAAATCGAATATGCCCCTTTTTATTAAGTCTGGTAATCTAAGAATTAGGGAACAGACACCCTAATTGACGCGAATCCTAAAGATAGATCTATTGGGCCTAACAAACCCCATCCAAAGTACCGGTTGCTTTAGTACTTCGAAATTTATATCATATCCGAAGGATGTCCCGGAATGATGGGGATATTCTTATATATGCATCTTGTTAATGTCGATTACCAGGTGTTCACCATATGAATAATTTTTATCTCTATGTATGGGATGTATATTGAAATATGAAATCTTGTGGTCTATTGTTACGATTTGATATATATAGGTTAAACCTATAACTCACCAACATTTTTGTTGACGTTTTAAGCATGTTTATTCTCAGGTGATTATTAAGAGCTTCCGTTGTCGCATACTTAAATAAGGACAAGATTTGGAGTCCATGCTTGTATGATATTGTGTAAAAACTGCATTCAAGAAACTTATTTCGTTGTAACATATTTGTATTGTAAACCATTATGTAATAGTCGTGTGTAAACAGGATATTTTAGATCATCATTATATGATAATCAACGTAAAGCTTTTTAAACCTTTATTGATGAAATAAAGGTTATGGTTTGTTTTAAAATGAATGCAGTCTTTGAAAAACGTCTCATATAGAGGTTAAAACCTCGCAACGAAATCAATTAATATGGAACGTTTTTAATCAATAAGAACGGGACATTTCACCAGGTTTGACCATCCAACAGCATTAATTACGAAGTATAAATTAATTATTATTAATTAAAACCCTAATTAGGGTTGTTTATTTAATTAATTAGTTTAGTTTTTATTATTAATTTGTATTTTTAGTTTAATTAGTTTTAATAAATATATAAAATTAATACTTTTATAAAATAAATAATATAAAATAATATTTTTATAAAAATTGTACTTTTTACAACTTTAAGTTTATTTTTATATTTTGTATCTTTTTATTCGTTTTAGCGTAATATTTGTATTTTTCGCTCGTACTTAGTTTTAAACTTAGTATTTTGCCATAGTTATTTTTATTTTTAGATTTTTAAGCTTTGCCGTAAAATTCCTTAAGTGCTTTTTCTTTAGACTTAGATTTAAGTGCTTTAGAATTTTGCGACACCATTTTATAAATTTTAGCACTTTTTAAGTAATTACCGTTTTGGATATAGTATTTCTTTTAAGCTTTAATACCTTTAGACGCAACTTTTAATTTTTAGTTTTTAGTTCCTTTTTAAGTTTCGATGCGCTACTTTCTTATTTTTATTTTTCGACGCCTATTATTTTTCAGCCTTTTATTTTTTTCGACGTTTTTCGACGCGCTATTTTTCTTTCTTATTTCTCGACGCTCTAGTTTTTAGGACATAGAATTTTCTATTTCTTCTCTAAAATTTCTTTAAATTTCAACGAAAAACTATTTTAAGCGGTTAAATTGATAGACATCCAAAATTTTCTGGTTCGCAGTAATAGTTGGATTTGTTAGTGGCTGAGTTGTGAGCTTCCGATTTAAAGGGTTCTGGCTCCCTGCTGCATCTATTGGCTATTCGAAATGTGAGCAAAATCAGAAAAGTCTATTAATTTGATAACTTATATAATTTTTATTTTTAAAACTAATAGGATATTCAGTGAATGCACTGAGCAAAACGTTCAACACCTTTTGTACGTTCACCACCTGTAACTCGATCAAGACATCTAACAAATATTTTCGCCGTTGATTTTTCTTTAGAATTGTCATCCAGTCGACCAAGTACTCCAATTCAAATTTCCGATAATCCATTTTTTGAACCCGACCTCACAATTGAGAATTCGGAGGATCTTCAGGGACAAAACAGAGATCCTGAACCATTAATCTTTCCTCCGGAACCACCAATCATTCAAACAGAGATTGTCGAGGAACTAACCATTAAATCAGAATACTCTAGTGATTCAGATTCAACAAATTCAATCATGGAGAATCTGGAACCTCTAAGTATGGAAAACCGAATGAGAACTAAACGCACTGGCCAAGGTCACGCAATTACTCAACCAAACATTAATGCGCCAGATTATGAAATCAAAGGACAATTCCTACACATGGTGACTAATCAATGCCAATTTAGTGGTGCGCCAAAGGAAGATCCAAATGAACATCTTCGTACCTTTAATAGGATATGTACACTATTCAAAATCAGAGAAGTTGAGGATGAACAGATATATCTCATGTTATTTCCCTAGACTTTAAAGGGAGAAGCCAAAGATTGGTTAGAATCGTTACCTGAAGGGGCGATTGATATATGGGATGTTTTAGTTGAAAAATTTCTTAAACAATTCTTTCCGGCATCTAAAGTCGTAAGACTTCAAGGAGAAATTGTTACGTTCACACAAAAGCCAAATGAAACTCTATATGAAGAATGGACAAGATTTGGAAAGTTATTGAGAGGATGTCCGCAACATGGTTTAGACACTTGTCAAATAGTACAAATATTCTACCAAGGATGCGACATCACTACAAGGAAAGACATAGATATAGCAGCTGGTGATTCCATTATGAAGAAAACCGCAACTGACGCTTATAAAATTATTGATAACACTGCTTCCCACTCACATGAGTGGCACCAAGAAAAAGATATCATTAGATCATCCAAAGCAGCTAGAGCCGATTCTAGCCATGAATTAGATTCCATTTCCGCAAAGATAGATGCTGTCGAGAGACGAATGGAAAAGATGACTAAAGATATCCACTCAATACGAATTAGTTGTGAGCAGTGTGGAGGACCACATTTAACAAAAGATTGTCTCAGTATTGAACTAACAATGGAATAAAGAGAGAATGTTTCATACATGAACCAAAGGCCTGGAAATAATTATCAGAATAATTATCAACCGCCAAGACCAATCTACAATCAAAACCAGAACTATAATCGAAATGTTCCATGCAACAACCAACAAGGTCCTAGCAATCAACAAATATCCAATAATACTTACAACCAGCAAAGACCTATTTTTCAAAATAAACCACCACAAACCGATGATAAAAAGCCAAATTTAGAAGATATGATGTTGAAGCTAGTTGAATCTCAAACTCAATTTTTCACATCTCAGAAACAAACCAATGAACAAAATGCTCAAGCTTTAGAAATCAACAAGCTTCTATTCAAAATCTTGAACAAGAAGTAAGCAACCTAGCAAGGTTGATAGGTGAAAGAAAACCGGGAAGTATACCTAGTGATACAAATACTAACCCCCGGAATGAAACAGCTAAAGCCATTACCACAAGAAGTGGTATTACACTTAAACCACCTAAAATACCTGTAATTTCTGATGAAGCTATTCCTACTCCACAAGAACCACAACCTGAGCAAGATAAGGAAACAGAACCGGTAGTTGAGAAGGTTAATGAAGATAAAACAGTTAAGGCTAAACCTTATGTTAAACCATACCAACCACCACTTCCTTACCCGAGTAAAATGAGAAAAGAAAGACTTGAAGCCGAGCAATCCAAATTCTTGGATATGTTTAAACAAATAAATGTCAATCTTCCTTTCATTGATGTGATTTCAGGAATGCCTAGATATGCTAAATTTCTGAAAGATCTAATCACAAATAGAAAGAAAATGGAAGAACTCTCGGCTGTTACTATGAATGCTAATTGTTCTGCAGTGCTGTTGAATAAGATACCAGAAAAATTATCTGATCCAGGAAGTTTCACAATTCCATGTTTTCTGGGTAGTCTTAGTTCAATAGAAGCATTGGCAGATTTAGGTGCTAGTATAAATTTAATGCCGTATTCACTATACGCTAAACTAGACCTTGGAGAATTGAAACCAACACGAATAAGTATACAACTAGCCGATCGATCAGTAAAATATCCTAGAGGGATAATGGAGAACATGCTAGTTAAAGTTGGTACTTTAGTATTTCCAGTAGATTTTGTTATTTTGTACATGGAAGAAGATTCTCGAGTTCCTCTCATATTAGGAAGACCATTCTTAAACACGGCTAAAGCAATAATAGACGTGTTTGGTAAGAAACTGACCCTAAGTATAGAGGACGAGAGTGTTACCTTTTCTGTTGATAGAGCCATGCAACAACCACAATCTGCAGATGTTACATGTTATTATATTCAAACTATATATTCACATGCAGAATTTTTAGAAGAATTTCCATAATTACAAGGAACAGGAGAATGTTCTTTAGGAGAATGAACTGAATCAATTGATGAAACTGAAATGTTAGCTACACTTATGGCTAATGGATATGAACCAACAACAGAAGAAATTCAAATGCTAAAAGAAGAAGACAAATATCGATACAAATCATCGATAGAAGAACCACCGACATTAGAGTTAAAGCCACTTCCAAACCATTTGGAATACGCTTATTTACATGGTGAATCTGAATTACCTGTAATAATATCGTCTTCTCTTACTGAAAATGAAAAATCTCAACTCATTTATGTGCTAAAAGCTCATAAACCAGCTATTGCATGGAAAATTCATGATATTAAAGGAATAAGTCCTTCGTATTGCACATATAAAATCCTTATGGAAGAAGGTCATAAAACGTATGTGCAACGCCAACGAAGACTACATCCTAATATGCAAGATGTTGTTAAGAAAGAAATTATTAAGCTGCTAGATGCAGGTTTAATTTATCCAATTTCTGATAGTCAATGGGTAAGCCCAGTTCAATGCGTACCTAAGAAGGGTGGCATGACTGTCATCACAAATGAGAAAAATGAGCTTATTCCTACTAGGACTGTAACAGGATGGCGTGTTTGTATTGATTATAGAAAATTAAATGACGCCACCAGAAAAGATCACTTTCCCTTACCTTTCATTGATCAAATGTTGGAAAGATTAGCCGGAAATAGTAACTATTGTTTTCTTGATGGTTTTTCCGGATATTTTCAAATTCCAATAGCACCCGAGGACCAAGAAAAAACCACGTTCACGTGCCCTTATGGTACTTTTGCTTACAAACGCATGCCATTTGGACTTTGCAACGCCCCTGCAACCTTTCAAAGGTGCATGATGGCGATTTTTCACGACATGATAGAAGAATGCATGGAAGTTTTCATGGATGACTTTTCAGTCTTCGGTGATACTTTTGAAACATGTCTAGTTAATCTTGAACGAATGCTTATTAGATGCGAACAATTAAATCTAGTACTTAATTAGGAGAAATGTCATTTCATGGTTAAAGAAGGCATCGTTCTTGGTCATAAAATTTCAAAGGAAGGAATTGAAGTGGATAGAGCTAAAGTAGATGTAATTGCTAAACTTCCACATCCCACCAATGTTAGAGGAGTTAGGAGTTTTCTAGGGCATGCCGGTTTTTACCGACGTTTCATAAAAGATTTTTCTAAAATTGCCACTCCTATGAATAAACTCCTAGAAAAGGATGCTCCATTCATCTTTTCGGATGAATGCATCAAATCTTTTAATATTCTTAAAGAAAAACTCACTAATGCGCCGATCATGATAACTCCAAATTGGAATCTACCGTTTGAACTAATGTGCGATGCAAGTGATTTTGCAATGGGAGCCGTTTTAGGACAAAGGATTGAAAAACGATTTCAACCTATTTATTATGCTATTAAGATATTACAAGGAGCACAAACGAATTACACAACTACTGAAAAAGAACTCCTTGCTATTGTCTTTGCTTTTGACAAATTTCGTTCATATCTCGTTCTAGCTAAAACGGTGGTCTATACTGACCATTCTGCTCTTAGGTACCTATTTTAGAAACAAGATGCTAAACCAAGATTAATCCGTTGGATCTTACTCTTACAAGAGTTCGATATTGAAATCCGATATAAAAAGGGAGCAGAAAATCTCGCCGCTGATCATCTTTCTCGTCTTGAAAATCCCGAATTAGAAGTTCTAAATGAATCGGCCATACAAGACCACTTTCCTGATGAATATCTATTGAAGATAGATTATAGTGAAATTCCATGGTTTGCAGACTATGCAAACTACTTAGTATGTGGATTCCTTGAAAAAGGATTGTCGTACCAAAAACGAAAGAAATTCTTTAATGATATAAAACACTATTTCTGGGAAGATCCACATCTGTTTAAAGGTTGTCCCGATGGAATAATACGCCGATGTGTATTCGGAGATAAAGCTAGTAAAATATTAAACCATTGTCACACAGGACCAACAGGAGGGCATTATGGGCCTCAGGTCGCAGCAAGAAAAGTTTACGATGCTGGATTCTATTGGCCTACAATTTTCAAAGACGCACACCTTCTTTGCAAATCCTGTGATGCTTGTCAAAGGGCCGAAAAAATAAGTCAACGTGATGAATTGCCAGAAAATGTCATTCAAGTATGTGAAGTATTTGACATTTGGGGTATTGACTTTATGGGTCCATTTCCAAAATCTTATAATAATCTCTACATTCTCGTTGCCATTGATTATGTATCTAAATGGGCGGAAGCACAAGCTTTTCCAACTAACGATGCACGAGTTGTAGTCAACTTTTTAAAACGTCTTTTTACAAGATTTGGAACACCGAAAGCTTTAATAAGTGATCGGGGTACTCATTTTTGTAACAATCAACTTGAGAAAGTTCTTAAAAGATATTGAGTAACTCATAAAATCTCAACTGCTTATCATCACAAACAAGTGGACAAGTTGAAAATACCAACCGAGCTTTAAAACGTATTCTAGAGAAAACCGGAGGATCAAATCCGAAGGAATGGTCCATGAAATTGGAGGATGCACTCTGAGCTTTTAGAACAGCCTATAAAACTCCAATTGGAACTACACCTTTTAAACTCATTTACGGAAAAGCATGTCATCTTCCAGTAGAAATTGAACACAAAGCATTTTGGGCTTTGAAGACATGTAATCTTGATTTACATGAAGCTGGACGTCTACGGTTAAGTCAATTAAACGAATTAGAAGAATTAAGACATGAAGCATATGAAAATTCATTAATCTATAAGGAAAGAACGAAGAAATGGCATGATAAAAGAATCAGAAGTTCAAAAGAATTTAAGGAAGGAGACAGAGTTCTTCTTTTCAATTCACGATTCAAGCTATTTCCTGAAAAATTGAAATCAAGATGGTCTGGACCATTCATAGTCAAAAGAGTTTTCCCGTACGGAACAGTAGAGTTAATAAATTCAAATGGAATTGAATTTAAGGTTAATGGTCACAGAGTTAAACATTACATAGATAGTCCGATGGAAGTTGTCAACGAAGTTAATCACAATTTCGACACCACAGCTAACTAAGTGTGGGGAGAATCAAGTCTTTAAAGGATAATATGTATTTCTATTAGAGTTAGATATTTTGTTTTCGTGTAGTTCTCGAGAATGGAATCCGAATGGTCTTTCCCTAACAGACCCTAAAGAACTAGTCTTCTCCCCCCATTCTGAATTTTTATTTTTTTAGGTTTTACGAGATGAAGAATTCCTTTGATCTGAACCATGGTCTAATGCTACACGCTTTGATCACTAAACGTAATAATGACACACTCCCAAGTGACCTGGTATCAGTAATAAGAGCCAAATTGGACGGAGTAAGAAAAGAACTCAGAAACGATCATAATAAGTTACATTTTGGTAAAGAAAAATCAAAATCCGCAGCGAAAAGAAAAGCACGACACCTTGAAAGATGTCACAAATGCGGAAAATGGTCACACCAAGGAAAATGCTCGACGAATCAGACATATTCCAATACCGAGTTCGTTACTTTATGCAGAGAAGGACCGTTCATATGTTTCGAAGAAAAATCGTTGAATGCTCGAGGTTACGCCTATGTAGCTATGGAAAACCAATTAGTCCGACTATCTTATGAGTGGGCTAAAGCAGGTCACTGAGAATTCTATCTTACAGGTAAGTATGTGCAGTTTTTATTTTTATTTTATTGCTTTTAACCTTTTGATAATAAACGCTAAATCGTTCGCTATAAAGTCTTAAATTGGTATTCAATAAAATTAGGTATGCGTAACCGAAATTATTGATATCATACAAAAATTGATTACATCACTGCGAAATTTACCGTTTATTCTTAAGGTATAAATATCTTTAATCAATCAACCCAAAATATTTCAAAAATTCGTCAGGAGTAAAACTAGGTAATATAGCCGAAATTACTATACCGAAAAGAGGGGCGTATATTTTTGATAATATTTGATTGATTAAAGTGGGATAAAAGTCCAAAAAGATTTTTAATTTTATTTTTACTTTGTTTTTAAAATTAATATTAAAATAATATTGTAAAATTTTTAAAATCAATATATTTAAGTTTGTAAATATTTGAAAAATTTATGTTTTTAATATAAGTTTGTATGTATAAAAATAAAATTATAATATAAATTTGGTGTGAATTTTTAAAATTTTAATAATATGAATTTTTAATTTTATGCATTTAAGTTTGGTAAAAACAAAAATTTACTTTGTTTCGTTAAGTTAAAAATATGATTTTTAAAATTTGTCGTGAGTTGAAAACTAGGTTGTTGAACCGAAATTGCTCTACCCAAGGGAGGGACGAGAACTTTTATTATCATTATTTTTAATCTTGTTGAATTAAAGTAAGCCAAAAATATTAAAAAAAAAAACCAAAAATCTTTGCTTTTAAAACAACCGTGTTTAAAAATGACAAAATTTTAAAATTTTGTTGAGGGACGGACTAGGACAACGATCCGAAACGCCCTCCTCCTAAAAATAAACAAAATTTTAATTTTTTAATTAATTATATGTTTTATTAGTATAAGGTTTTTATATTAAAAAAAAAAGCAAAAAGGTACTGTACCCGGACCCCATGGAGCTGGAAATCAGGCTAGAAACAAATAGCATCGAGCAGTCTGTTCTTCACACCACCACACACACATATAACGAAAATACCCCAAAATCTTCTCTAAAATTCGCAAATTTTCACCGTAATTCGTCAAATTTCTTGCTAATTTTCACTCTTAAATTTCCTAATTTTTGTGATAATTACCAATATTTTACCTAATTTAATTTTGTTAATTTCTAGTGTAATTAGTGTTAAAATTGTTAGTATATTATGCATGTATAACCTAGATTGATGCTATTTAACATGATTTGAAGCCAAAAATTTCAAAAATTTTAGAAATCTAGGGTTTGTGTTCTTGAGCAATTTGGGGCTTTTTGATATAAACAGGTTATGGGCAATTTTTGTCATGAATTATTGCTAAATTAAGTAGTGTAACATGTTTAGGTAGCTAAATGATCCAAACTTTGATTCTAAACATGATTTTTGAGAATTAAAGTGGACTTTTTAGGTATTAAATTCATGAACTTGATTAAATTGATGTAAATGCCATTTGAAACTTGTTTAATTACTAGTAATGGTTGTTTTAACATGTTATTTGAGTTAAATGCTTATGAACTTTGTAAACATTTTCATATATGCTTATTTGAAAAAGTGTAGAATTGTAAAAATTGTGAAAATGTGTATAAGTTTAATTTTGATTTAACATGTTATTGTAATTATTTCAATTTGTTATTTTGCTAACACTAATGCATATTTGGATACATAAATTTTGCGTTTAATGTGTTCTACAGAAATATACTGAAACTGGAGGTGCTTCATCATCATCCAGGCAACCTGCTCCAGAACCTGAACCAGAATATGAGCCGCAATACGAGCAAGAACCCGAACAAGAGCAACAACAAGAACCACAACAACAACCTGATGAACATGTTCCTTATTATGATCTGCTACAATTTGTTGATGCCTTTATAGTATTTCCAATGCATCCGCCAGTAGAATTGAAACAACCCAACCCGTATTCCATACGATAATTTTTTTTTTAAAGTAGTACACATTTACGCGCCAATTAAATATGTAAACCATTCCACACGTTTCGTTAAAACATACAACAAGTTTAGTGTTTACAAAAGGCACAAAGGCCATTAACGGATGTGATACAAGTTTGACCAATACAAAAAAAACTATAGTTTTAAACCAAACAACACATCGAGCATGGTTTGGGACTAAACTACCCAAAACGCTAGGCCAACTTCTAAAAGCTCCAACATAACATCATTAAGGGACTCCTAGTGCCCAACAACCCCCTTGCCCTTGTCCACGCCTGCATCTAAAAAGATAAACAACGAGAGGGGTAAGCTAATGCTTAGTGAGTGCAACAATTATACGTTTACATATACAACCTACTTACTTGCAATCACTTACGCATTTACCGCATACATGCTAGCATTATAAGTAATCATACCATCACAAGTACAACACTAAACCTTCCACCATACGAGCTAGCATAACAATAGCATATAGTTTAAACAATATAATATGCTACAATCCACACACACAACCATGGTTAACCAAACAAACGAGGGAACGGTGTTTAAAGACCGTCGGAGTTCATAACAATCATTAGTGCGCTTAACACTTCGTACACTAACCCCACGGGTGGCATCTTAACACGTCGATACTTCACCCCGGGTGGTGCCTTAATACTTTGACACTTCACCCCGAGTGGTGTCTTAGCACATCGACACTTCACTCGTTACATCTCTAAGAGTGGCATCTTAACACATCGATACTTCACTCCCGAGTGGTGTCTTAACACATCGACACTTCACTCACCACGTGAGGAGTGGTGTCTTAACACGTCGACACTTCACAACTCCATTACACAAATAAATACATCATATATGCACGCATATAATTATTCCACTCACCTTAACACTTCGGTGATGATTATGCACTTCCGAGCTTGGAAGCAAAGTACCTAATACATTAAGTACAATTTCAATACACAACTAGTGGAATTAACCACATTACACCTACTTGAGCATTTAATGACCCAACTCGCATTAAATGACTAAAACACACCACAACCGCCCCTTTAATGGCCAAGACTCGACTTTAATCACTAAAGCTAGTGAATTAAAGTCTAGTAACTTCAACTAGCACCAACTTAGGGTAATCCATACCCAATTCACCCAAACTAGGTCAACATTACTCTTTTGACCCATTTTAACTCTTACACTACCAAACTTGTCAAACATGACCTATTTACCATTTCAACAACATTTTAACAAGTGTTTAATGCTTAACAACACCATCAACACTTACAAATCCTATTTTCATTAGACCAAACCCTAGCTTGTGGCTATTAGGGTTTCATTACAACCACATAACCCAAATTCGCCCATTTTACCCTCAAATGGGTCAAATAAGTCTCTAGTAACCAAAACCCTAGCCATTAACCAATTAAAACTCAAAACTTAGAGTTAGAACTTACCGAGACTTTCAACGCGTAGCTAGAGATACAAGGAACAACTTTAATTCTTGCTCCAAAGATCAACCCTCAATCCTTCACTCTCAAATCTCACTTTTAATTCAAATGGGTTTTAAGTTTTGGGAGAGAAAATGAAAGAAAATAGAAAAAGAAAATGAATTAAATGAACTAGTGGTGGAGATTTAATGCTCCCATCAGATCTACACGTTAAATTACCAATTTGCCCCTTAAATTCATTTAATTTGAGCTAAAACCGGAGTCTGTCCAGCAGTATTGCCGTGGCGCCGCCCATTTGTCGCGGCGCGACAAATAACATAAAAATCGACCCTCCTTAACTCACTTTCTGATCTTGGTTTGTTTGCTATGCCGCGGCGCGGACCCATTTGTCGCGGCGCGGCCTAAGGCTGCATCTGAACAGTTCGACCATCTTAAACAAGTTTCGACTTAATTTAATTTTGTACATTTCAAACCCGCTTCCTATTCTCACCTAACCTTCAACTATAGTCTCGCAAGACTTAACGCTATCAAAACCCACATATAGACTTGCTTATGCACACATTATCAAGTATACACATACATATATATATATATATATATATATATATATATATATATATATATATATATATATATATATATATATACATATATTCATACATTTACGCGAAGGCCAACGAGTTATAAACGTACAAATGATTAAGTATGTACCTTTCGATACGTACGAGAAAATGGGATGTTACAACTCTCCCCCACTTGAATCGGAGCGCGTCCTCGCGATCCAAGCCGCATGACAAGCCGGAAGATAGACCAAGACAAACTCTTCGGATTCCCATGTAAACTCGGAACCCTTTCGATGTCGCCATTGCACCTTGAAAGTTCTAATTTCCTTGTTTCGCAACATCTTAACCTTCTCATCAAGGATTGCAACCAGTTCTTCTGTATACTCTAGCTTGTTATTCAACGTAATCTCATCTAAAGGCACCCAAGTAGAGTCATCCGCAAGACACTTACGAAGATGGGAAACATGAAACGTGTTATGGATTCCCGCAAGTTCTTCGGGTAACTCTAGTCGATAAGCAACCTCACCAACACGTGCCAAAACCTTGAAAGGACCAATAAACCGAGGAGCTAACTTTCCTCGTTTCCGAAACCGGATAACACCCTTCCATGGAGAAACCTTAAGCATCACCACGTCACCTTCTTGAAACTCAATCGTTCTCCTACCTTTATCGGCATAAGACTTTTGTCGATCTTGCGCCGCTTTAAGTCGAGCCCGAATCATCTCAATTTTACTATTCGTCTCCAAAACCAAATTGGAACTCCCGATTTCCTTTTGTCCCACTTCACCCCAACAAATCGGGGTTCGACACCTACGCCCATAAAGCATCTCATATGGCAGCATCCCGATACTAGCATGATAACTATTATTGTACGAGAATTCCACCAAAGGCAAATGCTCATCCCAACTACCACCGAAATCAATAATGCACGCTCGTAACATATCTTCTAAAGTTTGATTCGTACGTTCGGTTTGACCGTCCGTTTGAGGATGATACGCCGTGCTCATTTTCAATTGAGTACCCATATCTTCATGAAACTTGTTCCAAAACCGGGACGTAAAACGAGTATCTCGATTCGAAACAATAGATATAGGAACCTCATGTCTCGATATCACCTCCTTGATAAACAACTTGGATAAAGTCTCCGATGATATCATTTCCCGAATGGGAAGAAACAAAGCACTTTTCGTCAATCGATCAACTATCACCCAAATCGTATCATATTAGGTTCTCGCCGTCTTCGGTAACTTAGTAATGAAGTCCATGGTAATGTGCTCCCATTTCCATTTCGGGACTTCCAAGGGCTGTAACTTACCGTACGGCTTTTGGTGTTCTGATTTAACTTGCAAACACGTGACGCATTGTTCAACATACTTAACCACATCACGCTTCATACCGGGCCACCAATAATCTTTCTTCAAGTCATAGTACATCTTTGTTGCACCCGGATGAATGGAATACCTTGACTTATGTGCTTCTTCTAGTAGCACTTGCCGGTTACCACCCATCTTAGGTACCCACACTCTTCCTTGAAACGACAACAAACCACGCGAGCCCATAGTAATGAACTCCGTTTGCCCCACAATTCGTTCTTCATGATTGTTGTGAACATACGCTTCTATTTGAATCTCACCAAGCTTTACAAGAAAATCGTTAGTAATAATCATGCGTAACGATCCTACTAGTATTGCCGGATGTTGACTCTTTCAACTCAACGCATCCGCGACCACGTTCGCCTTTCCCGGATGGTAGAGTATCTCACAATCATAATCCTTTACCACATCCATCCACCTACGTTGACAATAATTCAAATCTCGTTTGAGTAAAGAGATGTTTCAAACTCTTATGGTCCGAATAAATCGTACACTTGACACCATACAAGTAGTGGCGCCAAATTTTCAACGCATGAACCACCGCCGCCAATTCAAGATCGTGAGTCGGGTATCTCTTTTCGTGTTCCTTTAATTGTCGAGAGGCGTAAGCGATGACTTTACCTCTTTGCATCAAAACACACCCGAGCCCATTTAAAGAAGCATCACAATAAACCGTCATGTCTTCTACCCCTTCCGGCAACACTAACACCGGAGCTTGACACAATTTCTCTTTTAACAATTGAAAAGCGATTTCTTGCTCTTTCTCCCAATTGAACCTTACGTTCTTCCTCGTCAATTTAGTCAAAGGAGAAGCAATCTTAGAAAAGTCTTGGATGAACCGACGATAATAACCAGCCAATCCGAGAAAGCTTCGGATTTTCATAGGCGTAGTCGGTTGTCCCCAACTCTTCACCGTTTCTATCTTCCCCGGGTCTACTTGAATTCCTTCTTGATTCACAATATGGCCAAGGAATTGAACTTCCCTTAGCCAAAATTCACATTTGGAGAATTTTGCATACAACTTCTCCTTCCGCAATGTTTTCAACACTTCACGCAAATGGTGCTCATGTTCCTTCTTACTCTTAGAATAAATAAGTATGTCGTCGATGAACACAATTACCGACTTGTCCAACATAGGTTGGCACACTCGGTTCATTAGATCCATGAATGCCGCTGGTGCATTCGTAAGACCAAAAGGCATAACCACAAACTCAAAATGCCCATAACGCGTTCGAAAAGCCGTTTTCTCTATGTCTTCGTCACGGACCCGTACTTGATGATAGCCGGACCGTAAGTCAATCTTAGAAAAATATGTTGCACCTTGGAGTTGGTTAAACAAATCGTCAATCCTAGGTAATGGATAGCGATTCTTGATCGTCACTTTGTTCAACTCCCGATAATCGATGCACATCCGCATACTTCCATCTTTCTTTTTCACAAACAAGACCAGAGCACCCCATGGCAAGGAGCTCGGTCGAATGAAACCCTTTTCAAGCAACTCTTAGGTTTGATTTAACAATTCTTGCATTTCCTTCGGCGCTAAACGATAAGGAGTTTTAGCAATGGGAGTAGCTCCCGGAACCAACTCAATGCAAAATTCTACTTGTCTTTTTGCCGGAACACCCGGTAACTCATCCGGAAAAACATCTTCAAACTCATTAACCACCGGAATTTTATGAATGGGTGGTGGCTCATCACGAGTATCAACTACATGAGCGAGATAACATACACCACCACTCTTGAGAAAACGTCGTGCCCGTGCATAAGTGCATAATGGTACGAGTCTTCTTCTTTTATCACCATGAATAATCAACTCTCCCCCACTTGGGGTTCTCACATGAATGAACTTATCATGGCATGCAATATCGGCTCTATAACGATCGAGCCAATCCATGCCAACAACAATATCAAACTCACCCAAAGTCATCGGAATGAGATCGATTTTAAACGTTTCAGTACCAAACACAACATTACAATCTTTACACACATCAACCCCTAGCACCGTCTTACCATCCGCTATTTCAACTTCTACCGGATGACTTAACTTAGCTAGCGGTTTGTTAAGCTTAGACACAAATCGGGGCGACACAAAAGACAAATTAGCACCTCTATCAAATAATATCTTTACCGGATTAGAGTTAACCATGTAAGTACCTGAGACAACTTCATTGGAATGCTTGGCCTCATCATTGGTCATCAAATAATTTCGCCCCTTAGCCGTGCCCACCGCCTTTTCTAACCTCTTAACATGATCACCCCGCAAGTCGGAACACTCCGGCCTCTTATGCCCTTCTTTACTGCAATTAAAATAAGTGAGCTTGGTTGTGGTTGATTGTTTCGGGCACTCACGAGCCATGTGCCCCCTTTGCCCACAATTGTAGCAAGCATAAGTAAAATCACCGGAAGCACCCTTCTTAACACTACCAACACTCTCGGAGCCCTTCTTATGCTTCTTGTTAGAAAAGTTCGAATGACTAATAGCTTCAAACTTCTTTTTGCTGAAGGTAAAGCCACTCTTTCTCAAGATGAGCGACTCAAACCCTTTAGCCATATCAAACAACTCATCAAAACTCTTCACCACGTTCACACTAATCTTTTCTTGATAATTGTCATTCAAGATTCGGTAAAAGTCTTCCTTCAACATCTTATCATTCCCGACATACTCCGGGCAAAATTGAGTTTTTGACAAGTAAACGGATTTAAGAGTATTCAAATCCATCGACCCTTGCCTCAAGGAACGCAACTCGTCCTTAAGCCTAGTAAGATCGGCCAAAGTTCGGTACTCTTGGAATAACTCCGTTTTGAACTCGTCCCAAGTAAAATCCATGCATTGTTCTTCGCCATAAACTTGGATTTTAGCATCCCACCATAGCTTAGCATCACCTCTTAACATGCTACTACCATACCTCGCCTTTTTATCAAGAGGGCATTCACAAGTTCGAAAAGCCCCCTCCATATCGGAGATCCACCGGGCACTCTTTAACGGGTCTCTTTCGCCCTCAAAAGTAGGAGGTTGGGCATCTTTAAAATTCTTATAGAAAAATTCTCGTCTCCCGCCATTGTCCCCTTGAAGGACAACTTTAATTTGCTCCTTTACTACGTTGACTAATTGCTCGTCAATCGTATCTAGAAACATTTTCTTAACATCTTCAAGGAAAGACGCATGATGACTTTTCATAATGGCCTCGACTTTAGCCGTGAATTCGGGGTCCTCACTAGTGCCCCCATTTTCAGTGTCGTGTCCGTTTCTCATCTTCATTCTATAAAATGGAAAAGATTAAACAATGTATGAAACAAAAGGACGTAACACGTATGCACACACGTATACCCCACACTACTCCATCTTACTCGACAATCGTCGTACATTACTTGTTTGACACGATTTGCACCCGTAACAATGGTAGCTAATCATTGTTACGCGAGCACAAATCATTAACTTGCTAGTACAACGTCCATCTCGCTTGATGATTGCTAAACATAACCCAAATCAATTAGCACGAGGTTAGTTCACATAACCAAAGCACTAACAATTCCCGATTAGACCCAAAGTCCTACAAGTCCCTCATAAAAGCGCACGCACAATAAAGTCTAAGTCTAGGCACCTATCTCAAGTCGCTTAAATCCCTTAGACCATGCTCTCATACCACTTGAAAAAACCCAACCCGTATTCCATACGATAATTTTTTTTTTAAAGTAGTACACATTTACGCGCCAATTAAATATGTAAACCATTCCACACGTTTCGTTAAAACATACAACAAGTTTAGTGTTTACAAAAGGCACAAAGGCCATTAACGAATGTGATACAAGTTTGACCAATACAAAAAAAATGATAGTTTTAAACCAAACAACACATCGAGCATGGTTTGGGACTAAACTACCCAAAACGCTTGGCCAACTTCCAAAAGCTCCAACATAACATCATCAAGGGACACCTAGTGCCCAACAACCCCCTTGCCCTTGTTCACGCCTGCATCTAAAAAGATAAACAACGAGAGGGGTAAGCTAATCCTTAGTGAGTGCAACAATTATACATTTACATATACAACCTACTTACTTGCAATCACTTACGCATTTACCGCATACATGCTAGCATTATAAGTAATCATACCATCACAAGTACAACACTAAACCTTCCACCATACGAGCTAGCATAACAATAGCATATAGTTTAAACAATATAATATGCTACAATCCACACACACAACCATGGTTAACTAAACGAACGAGGGAACGGTGTTTAAAGACCGTCGGAGTTCATAACAACCATTAGTGCACTTAACACTTTGTTCACTAACCCCACAGGTGGCATCTTAACACGTCGATACTTCACCCCGGGTGGTGCCTTAACACTTCGACACTTCACCCCGAGTGGTGTCTTAGCACATCGACACTTCACTCGTTACATCTCTCGGAGTGGCATCTTAACACATCGATACTTCACTCCCGAGTGGTGTCTTAACACAGCGACACTTCACTCGCCACGTGAGGAGTGGTGTCTTAACACGTCGACACTTCACAACTCCATTACACAAATAAATACATCATATATGCACGCATATAATTATTCCACTCACCTTAACACTTCGGTGATGATTATGCACTTCCGAGCTTGAAAGCAAAGTACCTAATACATTAAGTACAATTTCAATACACAACTAGTGGAATTAACCACATTACACCTACTTGAGCATTTAATGACCCAACTCGCATTAAATGACTCAAACACACCACAACCGCCCCTTTAATGGCCAACACTCGACTTTAATCACTAAAGCCAGTGAATTAAAGTCTAGTAACTTCAACTAGCACCAACTTAGGGTATCCATACCCAATTCACCCAAACTAGGTCAACATTACTCTTTTGACCCATTTTAACTCTTACACTACCAAACTTGTCAAACATGACCTATTTACCATTTCAACAACATTTTAACAAGTGTTTAATGCTTAACAACACCATCAACACTTACAAATCCTATTTTCATTAGACCAAACCCTAGCTTGTAGCTATTAGGGTTTCATTACAACCACATAACCCAAATTCGCCCATTTTACCCTCAAATGGGTCAAACAAGTCTCTAGTAACCAAAACCCTAGCCATTAACCAATTAAAACTCAAAACTTAGAGTTAGAACTTACCGAGACTTTCAACGCGTAGCTAGAGATACAAGGAACAACTTTAATTCTTGCTCCAAAGATCAACCCTCAATCCTTCACTCTCAAATCTCACATTTAATTCAAATGGGTTTTAAGTTTTGGGAGAGAAAATGAAAGAAAATAGAAAAAGGAAATGAATTAAATGAACTAGTGGTGGAGATTTAATGCTCCCATCAGATCTACACATTAAATTACCAATTTTCCCCTTAAATTCATTTAATTTGAGCTAAAACCGGAGTCTGTCCAGCAGTATTGCCGCGGCGCGGCCCATTTGTCGCGGCGCGACATACAACATAAAAATTGACCCTCCTTAACTAACTTTCTGATCCTGGTTTGCTTGCTATGCCGCGGCGCGGACCCATTTATCGTGGCGCGGCCTAAGGCTGCATCTGAACAGTTCGACCATCTTAAACAAGTTTCGACTTAATTTAATTTTGTACATTTCAAACCCGCTTCCTATTCTCACTTAACCTTCAACTATAGTCTCGCAAGACTTAACGCTATCAAAACCCACATATAGACTTGCTTATGCACACATTATCAAGTATACACATACATATATATATCTATACATATATTCATTCATTTACGCGTAAGCCAACGAGTTATAAATGTACAAATGATTAAGTATGTACCTTTCGATACGTATGAGAAAACGGGATGTTACAAGAATACCCAACGATTCCAGAACACACGTTGCATATTAACAAAGCCGAGCTTCGTATAATTCATAGATTTTTGCCTAACTCGATTACACAGAGAGGTCACAACAAGGAGAAAATGACCTTACATGATTTATTTTACCTAAAGTGTATTCGAGACCCAAGAAGCTTTGTTAATATCCCCTACTGTATTGGTTTTTATTTGTCTAAGATGGTGGAAGGAATACAGGAAGGGGGGATAATAGGAGGAGGTATTTTTGTTACTCTCATTGGAGAGTATTTGGGTGTAGATAGGGACCAAATGGGTCCACTTTTGGAATGTAGGGAACATGTTGAGCCTTTAGGATTGAAGGTCTATCAGGGTGCTAAGGTATTAAAGATCAGACGCAACCAGGCAGTACCCTATGTAGGTAGTCATCCTCAGGTAGAGAGAGGTTTAGATGAGGAAATGGAGGAAGCGGATGACATTAGGGATGTCATTAGGGAGGCTATGACTAACGTCTACCAGTGTGTAGATGAGGTAGATATGACAAACGGGGAGAGATTTAGTCGGATGGAGCAGTGGCAAGCCCGGAATGATTACGAGCATTCCAGGCAATGACAGCATGATAGATGGGACTATCATCAGTGTCAGATCATGAGTCGGCTGTCACCTCAGGAGCACTACGTCCCGACCCGACCTGCTTACTATCCTCTACACCAGCCCGAGATGAGACCACCATTTACTCTCTAAGACCCTAACCAGGCCTACCAGTACACCTATCACCAACCATGGAACCCGGACGACGACATGAACTGGAACCCCTATCCAGATTGATATAGTTCCTGTTGGTGATTTTTATCTTTTTATTATTTCTGTTTATTTATGTTTAAACACATTATATTTTGATACTTTTATGTAAGTTTAACATTTTTATTATTTTGTACTAATATTTCATATTTGATTTGAAAGTGAGATTTTAAGTCCCATTTCAAATTACCATTCATGTTATTATTTGTATGTATGTATATTGTCAATTGTACACAACAGGGTTAAACAGCGCATTTTCAAAAACTGGCATTAAGTTCAGCAAAAGCTACTGATTTTGACGACAAAACGAAAAACAAATGTGATGTAATAACAAGACGGAATGAACAAATGATGTGCACCATTTATCATTCAACAAACAAACGCCAATATGTTTGGAAACTTTGGTAAACTTTAATCATTTTTCTACGCTAATCACCCTCAATAATTTAAAGTTGTTACTGATTTCTTGCAAATGAGGGCATTGCAAGATCTTAAGTGTGGGAAGGGGTTAAATTATTTAGGATTTTTAAAATTTTAACTTATACACTTGGTTACCATTAAAAATACTAGTAACGCAGTAGTTGTATTAGAATCTAGTGCTCTCTGATAATAAAGAACAGCCCTAATCTTATATACTGACTACCCAATTCTAGTAAAAAAAAATTCAAAATTTTCAATTAATTGAATTCAAAATCATGTTTATACATATTTATGAACGCTAAAACTAGGTGTTAAACACCGAAATTATTGTTACCTCGGAAAGGACATAAATTGAGAAACAAACCAAAATGTTAGAATTCATTTAAAATGAAATAGAGGACAATAAAAAGGCAAAGAAAGAAAAATAAAAGCCAAGTGTGAGAAAAATTTACCAAGTTATTTTGAACATATATCACATATTTTTGTACAAATAACTGAAGATACTTTTGTTTTGGACAATTTTATCAGTTTTACCCAATTTCTTGTAATATATTTGAAAGAAAGATGGAGCTACACGATGAATCAATTCCATTATTAAAAGGAAGTAAAGTCTTCCGAAAAAGAAACGCGCTTCTTGATTTAGGTCAAGAAGTTGTCGTCCAGACCAGTTGTAGAGTTTACGAAAAACCTTGAAAAGTTTTCTCAAAAATCAGCTGGAAATCCACGGACCTCAGCATCAAACAGGGTCGCCAAGTGGTCAGACTTATCCTAACCATGAGAGGATCTGTCTCGTAAAATGGGGAGGACGCCATGCAAATTAGCTTGATAAGACTAATGAATCAGACCCCCAGAAAGGATAATCTCCTTTAAAGAACAAAAATCAGCTTTTAAGACTGATATTACTCAATCCTAGAGATTGACTTTTAAAGATTGAGAATTACAAACTCATGGAATTCGATGATATCTAAACTCGAGCTTGAACGAGAAAATATTTTGATCAAATTAAAACCGATTTGTTTTCTGAAAACACATTTTCAATGCGTTCATTACCATTGAATGTAAAATCCTAGGAATTCACCTGGAATTCATTAGGTCACCTGAACCAAATCGGGTGTCAACTGTAAGAACGGTGGTTGCATAGCATGGTCAAAGATAGGACCTTGTGCCAGACCAAAAAAAAAACTATAGGGTGAGCTTTACTATTGCTCCTACAAAGGATAGTAATTGCATCCGATACGTTATAGACCATAATTAAAAGCATGTCAGGGGACATTGCCTTAACAGTTGCTTGTTCAACGTTTTCCTTTACAACCGGACGGTAGTTTACCGAAAGGTAATATACGGAGCAAGTATACTGGACATGTTGCTTTCCTAATACAAGGTTAGCAAGTGGGTGACACAAAACCATAAGTTTTGAGCTAAAATTTTCAAATCTGAAACCCACCAAACCCACAAAAACATTTTGCAACACCGGTGAAGGGTTATTCCGGAAAACTTATCTAGGGTAAAAACTAGATTTAATTTTCAAAAGATCAAATGTTTTCATAAAGATCCAATTTCCTTAAGGATCTAAATTTTCATAGTCATGTGTAACTGTAAACCACATCGTTACTACCATTGTTCATACCGCCGTATAAAAATCACTGATGTACAAAGTGTGAAGAATAAAGAAGTGATTCTAGTATTTTTATTTCAAGACTATATTGCTTGAGGACAAGCAACGCTCAAGTGTGAGAATATTTGATAATGCTAAAAACGAACATATATTTCATAGCATTATCCCTCAAGAAAGACAAGCTTTTAGTTGCAATTGTTCTATTTACAAGTGATATTCGTTTAAATAATAAAAGGTGAAGACAAAAGACAGATTCAACGAATTAAAGACGCAAACGACCAAAAAGCTCAAAAGTACAAATTACAATCAAAGTTGTTCAAATTATTGGTGGGAAACGTCTCAAAATTACAAGAGTACAAGACGCGAAACGCAAAATACAAGATATTAAATTGTACGCAAGGACGTTCGAAAATCCGGAACCGGGACCAAAGACAAATCTCAACGCTCGATGCAACGGACTAAAAATTACAAGTCAACTATGCACATAAATATAATATAATATTTAAATAATTCTTAAAATTATTTATATATTAAATTATTTATTAAAAGTGTCGGCAAGCAAAGAAACAAACTCACCTGAGCTGGAAATAGAGACCATGCGATCGCATGGCCTGGAGGTGAAAAACCCATGCGATCGTATGGTGAATAGTACCAGGCCACATTCCTATAAAAGCACGCTCTGGTCGACTGAATATGAATACCATCTATCTATCTCTCACTCGTAATATATATATATATATATATATATATATATATATATATATATATATATATATATATATATATATATATATATATTATAATTTTAATTTTAATTTTAATTTTAATTTTAAATTCTAATAATAAGGGTATGTTAGCGAATGTTGTAAGGGTGTAAGTTGAAATTCTGTCCGTGTAACGCTACGCTATTTTTAATCATTGTAAGTTATGTTCAACCTTTTTAATTTAATGTCTCGTAGCTAAATTATTATTATGCTTATTTAAGACGAAGTAATCATGATGTTGGGCTAAAATATTAAAGATTGGGTAATTGGACTTTGTACCATAATTAGGGTTTGGACAAAAGAACGACACTTGTGAAAATTAGACTATGGGCTATTAATGGGCTTTATATTTGTTTAACTAAATGATAGTTTGTTAACTTTAATATAAAGATTTACATTTGGACGTACCTTTTAATAACCATATACACTCGATCGGACACGATGGGCGGGATATTTATAAATACTAATAATTGTTCATTTAACCGGACACGGGAATGGATTAATAGTTAATAGACTTATTAAAACAGGGGTGGATTATGTACAAGGAAACTTGGCGTAATTGTTAACAAAGTATTAAAACCTTGGGTTACACGCAGTCGATATCCTGGTTTAATTATTAAACAAAGTATTAAGACCTTGTTACAGTTTAAGTCCCCAATTAGTTGGAATATTTGACTTCGGATATAAGGATAATTTGACGAGGACACTCGCACTTTATATTTATGACTGATGGACTGTTATGGACAAAAACCAGACGGACATATTAAATAATCCAGGACAAAGGACACTTAACCCATGGGAATAAACTAAAATCAACACGTCAAACATCATGATTACGGAAGTTTAAATAAGCATAATTCCTTTATTTTCATATTTGATTGCACTTTAATTATCGCACTTTTATTTACTGTCATTTTATTAATTTCACTTTTAATTATCGTATTTTTTAATTATCGCAATCTTATTTTATCGCACTTTTATTTATCGCAATTTCATTATCGTCATTTACTTTACACTTTAAAATTTAGTTATATTTATTTTTAATATTTTACATTAGGTTTTAACTGCGACTAAAGTTTTAAAATCAACAAACCGGTCATTAAACGGTAAAATCCCCCTTTTATAATAATAATATTACTTATATATATATTTGTATTTTTACAATTATAAGTTAAAACTAATATAGCGTTAAACTTGGCTAAGATCCCTGTGGAACGAACCGGACTTACTAAAAACTACACTACTGTACGATTAGGTATACTGCCTATAAGTGTTGTAGCAAGGTTTAGGTTTATCCACTCTATAAATAAATAAATAACTTGTGTAAAATTGTATCATATTTAATAGTATTTCCTAATAAAATATAAACTATTTCCTAGTACGCCTCGCACACATCACACACCTCTTCACTTCATTTTTCTTTCTTTCTTTCTGTAAGATTATAATATATATTTATATATTTATAATTTTATTTATAATTATAATTAAGTTTATGTAAGATTAACAATAAGTTATGGCTTAGTTGGGTTATTGTAAAAATGTTTTACGGGTTTTAAATTCGAAACTCTGTCCATGTAACGCTACGCTATAAATAATCACTGTAAGCTATGTTCTTCCTTTTTAAATTAATGTCTCGTAACTAAGTTAATATTATGCTTATTTGAGCCGAAGTAATCGTGATGTTGGACTAAATATTAAGACAGGGTTATTGGATTTTGTACCATAATTAGGGTTTGGACAAAAGACCGACACTTGTGGACATTGGACTATGGACTATTAATAGATGGGTGGATTGTCTAATCGAATGACAACTCTTTGGAGTCTGTCGAACCTATCTTCAAATTAGTTAATCTAATAATTATTAAATGATTATGAATGTCCTATTTAGTGACGTTTATACGGAATCTTTTACAATCATTTAATTAATCAATTGGATTTGGGTAATTGATTATTCATTTTGGCCAAGTGAATAAATTAATATATCATGGACTAATTAAAACAGGGGTGGATTACATACAAGGGTAATTGGTGTAATTGTTAACAAAGTATTAAAACCTTGGATTACACGCAGTCGATAACCTGGTGTAATTAACAAAGTATTAAAACCTTGTTACAGTCTAAATCCCTAATTAGTTGGAATATTTGACTTCGGGTATAAGATTAATTTGACGAGCATTTTATAATTATGACCGATGGACTATTATGGGCAAAAACCAGATAGGTTTCAAATAAATCCAGGACAAATGACAATTAACCCGGAGTAATAAATTAAAATTAAAACGTCAAACATCATGATTACAGAAGTTTAAATAAGCATAATTCACTTATTTTATATCTCATCGTACTTTTATTTACTGTCATTTTATTTATCGTACTTTAAATTATCGTCATTTACTTTACGCTTTAAATTAATTTATATTTATATTTAATATTTTGTATTAGGTTTTAACTGTGATCTAAGTTTTAAAATCGACAAACCGGTCATTAAACGGTAAAACCCCCTTTATAATAATAATAATAATACTACTGTAATATATATATTTTGTACAAATATAGTTTCATAAAAATATAGTACGTAATAGCTAGCTCCCTGTGGAACAAATCGGACTTACTAAAAACTATATTACTCTACGATTATGTACACTGCCTATAGTGTTGTAGCAGAGTTTAGGTATATCCCATCTGTAAATAAATAATTAAAACTTGTATCATATTTCGTCGTATTTCGTAATAAAAATATAGTATATTTCGTACACCTCCACTACCACATCATATATACACAAATATACGATTTTCTTGTTGCGTTTAAACCTTTCTCTAAGTTTATGTATTTGTAGTTTTATAGTCGAGCATCAGTAGTTGTATGTATAGTGGTACGGGTGATTGATTTTCTATGTTTTTAATTTTTAAGTATGTTTATTTAGTGATATAGTTGTATGTAGGAGCGAATGTTTATGCATTTTTGTGTAAATCGTATTTTTAAAAAATAGAAAAATAAGTTTCCGTCCCTAATCCGTCGGTAATTTTAAGAATTAGGGACGGATTATGGACGGAATATTATGTAATTTATTATTTTCTCGAGTACACGAGCACTTGTACGTACGTTCAAGTGCTAATAAGTGTTTGTATACATATAGTGTACTAGTGGAACGATATATCAGTGTTGTAAAAAAAGGAAAAAACGGGGGTGTAGACGGGGGTGTAGACGGATTTTGGAGTGCCCCATCCCGTTTATACATAAAACGTTTGAAAAAACGGAAATCGGCCAAAAAAAATGTCAAAAGACCGTCAAACACGGTCCGAGACGGGAAAAAAGGGGTTTTCTGATTTTTTTCAAGTTTTTTTTTAATATATATATAAAAAAAAATTAAACGCTGTGCTATTACTTAGGGTTTCTTTTTTTATGTTTGAAATTTTAAGTATTTAAACATGTGTGAAATGCTTATGTTTGGAATAATGTAATGTACAATATATATATATAATATATAACATTTTTATTTAAAATTCAACGTTAGTCAACATCAGTCTAGACCTCCGTCTCGACCCCGTCTCGACCCTTTTAGGACCCGACCATCTCGACCCCGTCTCGCGTCTTTTGCAACCTTGCGATATATACACTAATATACATCTTCTTGATGCGTTTAAACCATTCTTTGAAATTATGTATTTGTAGTTGTATACTCGAACATATGTAGTTGTATATATTGTGGCACGGATGCGTGAGTTTTTAAGTTTTTAATTTTTAAGTATGTTTATTTAGTGATTGATAATGCTAAAAACGAACATATATTTCATAGCATTATCCCTCAAGAAAGACAAGCTTTTAGTTGCAATTGTTCTATTTACAAGTAATATTCGTTTAAATAATAAAAGGTGAAGACAAAAGACAGATTCGACGAATTGAAGACGCAAACGACCAAAAAGCTCAAAAGTACAAAGTACAATCAAAGTGGTTCCAATTATTGATAAGAAACGTCTCAAAATTACAAGACTACAAGACGCGAAACGCAAAGTACAAGATATTAAATTGTACGCAAGGACATTCGAAAAATCGGAACCGGGACCAAAGTCAACTCTCAACGCTCGACGCAACGGACTAAAAATTACAAGTCAACTATGTACATAAATATAATATAATATTTAAATAATTCTTAAAATTATTTATATATTATATTTATTTATTAAACCGTCGGCAAACAAGAAAACAAAGGAGTGTGAGCTGATACCTACCTCCATGCGATCGCATGGCCTGTAGGCTTATTTTCCATGCGATCGCATGGCCCTGAAATCCAGGCCACATGCTATAAATTCGCGTTTTTTGGCTCAGTTTATATCATATATATCCATCCATCTCTCTATCTATCAAACGTATATATATATATATATATATATATATATATATATATATATATATATATATATATATATATATATATATATATATATATATTATATTTTAATTTTAATTTTAAATTCTAATAATAAGGGTATGTTGGCGAATGTTGTAAGGGTGTAAGTCAAAATTCTGTCCGTGTAACGCTACGCTATTTTTAATCACTGTAAGTTATGGTTAATGTTATTTTTAAATTAATGTCTCGTAGCTAAGTTATTATTATGCTTATTTAATGCCGAAGTAATCGTGATGTTGGGCTAAATATTAAAATTGGGTAATTGGGTTTTGGACCATAATTGGGGTTTGGACAAAAGAACGACACTTGTGGAAATTATACTATGGGCTATTAATGGGTTTTATATTAACTAAATGATACCTCGTTAATTTAATATATAGACTTATAATTTGACGTATTTATATATAACCACATACGCTTGACTGGGTACGGTGGGTGGGATATCTATAAATACCAATAATTGTTCATTTTACCGGACACGGAACTGGATTAATAGTTAATAGACTTGTTGAAACAGGGGTGGATTACATTCAAGGGTAATTGGTGTAATTGTTAACAAAGTAGTAAAACCTTGGTTTACACGCAGTCGATAACCTGGTGTATTCATTAAACAAAGTATTAAGACCTTGTTACAATTCGAATCCCCAATTAGTTGGAATATTTGACTTCGGGAATAAGAATAATTTGACGAAGACTTTCACACTTTATGATTATGACTGATGGACTATTATGGACAAATCCGTATGGACATATCGAATAATCCAGGACAAAGGACAATTAACCCATGGGAATAAACTAAAAATCAACACGTCAAACATCATGATTATGGAAGTTTAAATAAGCATAATTCTTTTATTTCATATTTAATTGCACTTTTAATTATCGCACTTTTATTTACTGTCATTGTATTTAATTGCACTTTTAATTATCGTACTCTTTAATTATCGCAATTTTATTTATCGTACTTTTAATTATCGCAATTTCATTATCGTTATTTACTTTACGCATTAAATTAAGTTAAATTTAATATTTTACATTAGGTTTTAACTGCGACTAAAGTTTTAAAATCGACAAACCGGTCATTAAACGGTAAAAACCCCCTTTTATAATAATAATACTACTTATATATATTTTTGTATTTTTACAATTATAAGTTAAAAATATAGCGTTAAGCTTGTTTAAGTCTCCCTGTGGAACGAACCGGGCTTAATAAAAACTACACTACTGTACGATTAGGTACACTGCCTATAAGTGTTGTAGCAAGATTTAGGTATATCCACTCTATAAATAAATAAATAACTTGTGTAAAATTGTATCGTATTTAATAGTATTTTGTAGCAAATATATAACTATTTCATATAACCCTCGCGTAACATCAAGTATTTTTGGTGCTGTTGCCGGGGAACTTCTTGCTTAAACGCCGGAAGCGCAACGCTATAAAAAAAAGATTTTTAGTTTACTTTTGTAAAAATACGTTTTAATACAAAAAATATAAAAAGAAAAACAAAATAAAGTATATATTTAAGAGTTTGTTACATATATATATAAAATTATAAAGTGTCTTTATCTTTATTTTTAGTTTTTAAGAATTAAGTTTTTATTTAATTTATATAAATATTTATTTATTTCAGAAAAAAAAAACACTCGAGGCCCTACACTGTAGCAGCCCAGCATTTGGCCCGGATCCACAGCTCATGCGACCGCATGAAAAATCAACTAACACCTCATGCGATCGCATGAGGTGATTTGACTGGTCTGAAACCTCAGCTGACCAGTTTAGGGTTTTAATTAATTTATAATTATTATTATTATAGCCCTAATTAGGGTTTAGTTATTTATTATTTAGTTTAGTTTTATTATTTTATTTGTATTATTTAGTTTAATTAGTTTTAATAAATTATAAAATAAATAGTTTTATAAAATAAATAATATAAAAATAATATTTTTATAAAAATTGTACTTTTTACAACTTTAAGTATATTTTTATATTTTGTATCTTTTTATTCGTTTTAGCGTAATATTTGTATTTTTCGTTCGTATTTAGTTTTAAGTCATAGTTTTTGCCATAGTTATTTTTATTTCTAGATTTTAGGCTTTGCCGTAAAATCCCTTAAGTGCTTTTTCTTTAGACTAAGATTTAAGTGCTTTAGAATTTTGCGATTCCGTTTTTTATATTTTAGTACATTTTTAAGTTATTGCCATTTGGAATATAGTATTTCTCTAAGCTTTAATATTTTTAGACGTAACTTTTAATTCTTAGTTTTTAGTTCCTTTTTAAGTTTCAACGCGCTACGTTCTTTTTATTATTTTTCGACGCCTATTATTTTTCGACATTTTTCGGCGCAATCTTTTTCTTTCTTATTTCTCGACGCTCTAGTTTTTAGGACTTAGATTTTTTTTCTATTTCTTATCTAAAATTTCTTTAAATTTCAACGAAAAATTATTTTAAGTGGTTAAATTGATAGACATCCATTTTGTGGTTCGTAGTAATAGTTGGATTTGTACGTGGACCGGGTTATTGGAGCCAAACAGTACTCAATTATATTGAGACCAAACGAATCCTGCCCCTCTGCTGCATCTTTTGGTTATTCGAAACGTGGACAAAATCAGAAAAGTCTATTAATTTGATAACTTATATAATTTTTCTTATTTTTATAACTAATAGGATATTCAGTGAATGCACCGAGCAAAATGTTCACCACCTTTTGTACGTTCACCACCTGTAACTAGATCAAGACATCTAGCAAATATTGTCGCCGTTGATTTTTCTTTAGAATCGTCATCTAGTCGACCAAGTACTCCAAATTAAATTTCCGATAATCCATTTTTTGAACCCGACCTCACATTTGAGAACCAGGAGGATATTCAGGGACAATTCAGATATCCTGAACCACTAATCTTTCCTCCGGAACCACCAATCATTCAAACAGAGATTGTAGAGGAACTTACCATTAAATCAGAATCCTATAGTGATTCAGATTCAACAAATTCAATCATGGAAAATATGGAACCTCTAAGTATGGAAGACCAAATGAGAGCTAAACGCACTGGCCAAGGTCACGCAATTACTCAACCTGACATTAATGCGCCAGATTATGAAATCAAAGGACAAATCCTACATATGGTAACGAATCAATGCCAATTTAATGGTGCGCCTAAGGAAAATCCAAATGAACATCTTCGTACCTTTAATAGGATCTGTACTTTATTTAAAATAAGAGAAGTGGAGGATGAACAGATATATCTCATGTTATTTCCCTGGACTTTAAAGGGAGAAGCCAAAGATTGGTTAGAATCGTTACCTGAAGAGCCGATTGATACATGGGACGTTTTAGTTGAAAAATTTCTTAAACAATTCTTTCCGGCATCTAAAGCCGTAAGACTTCAAGGAGAAATAGTCACGTTCACGCAAAAGCCAAATGAAACTTTATATGAAGCTTGGACCAGATTTGGAAAATTATTGAGAGGATGTCCGCAACATGGTTTAGACACCTGTCAAATAGTACAAATATTTTACCAAGGATGCGACATCACTACACGAAAAGACATAGATATAGCAGCTGGTGGTTCTATTATGAAGAAAACAGCAACTGATGCTTATAAAATTATTGATAACACTGCTTCCCACTCACATGAGTGGCACCAAGAAAAAGATATCGTTAGATCATCTAAAGCAGCTAGAGCCGATTCTAGCCATGACTTAGATTCCATTTTCGCAAAGATAGATGCTGTCGAGAGACGAATGGAAAAGATGACTAAAGATATCCACTCAATACGAATTAGTTGTGAGCAGTGTGGAGGATCACATTTAACAAAAGATTGTCTCAGTATTGAACTAACAATGAAACAAAGAGAGAATGTTTCATACATAAACCAAAGGCCTGGAAATAATTATCAGAATAATTATCAACCGCCAAGACCAATCTACAATCAAAACCAGAATTATAACTGAAATGTTTCATACAACAACCAACAAGGTCCAAGTAATCAACAAGTATCCAATAATACTTACAACCAGCAAAGACCTATTTTTCAAAATAAACCACTACAAACCGATGATAAAAAGCCAAATTTAGAAGATATGATGTCGAAGCTAGTTGGATCTCAAACTCAATTTTTCACATCTCAGAAACAAACCAATGAACAAAATGCTCAAACATTTAGAAATCAACAAGCTTCTATTCAAAATTTGGAACAAGAAGTGAGCAACCTAGCAAGGTTGATAGGTGAAAGAAAACCGGGAAGTCTACCTAGTGATACAAATGCTAACCCCCGGAATGAAACAGCTAAAGCCATTACCACAAGAAGTGGTATTACACTTAAACCACCTGAAATGCCTGTAATTTCTGATGAAGCTACTCCTACTCCACAAGAACCACAACCTGAGCAAAATAAGGAAACAGAATCGGTAGTTGAAAACGTTAATGAAGATAACACAGTTAAGGCTAAACCTTATGTTAAACCATACCAACCACCACTTCCTTACCCGAGTAAGATGAGAAAAGAAAGACTTGAAGCCGAGCAATCCAAATTCTTGGATATGTTTAAACAAATAAATGTCAATCTTCCTTTCATTGATGTGATTTCAGGAATGCCTAGATATGCTAAATTCTTGAAAGATCTAATCACGAATAGAAAGAAAATGGAAGAACTCTCGGCTGTTACTATGAATGCTAATTGTTCTGCAGTACTGTTGAATAAGATACCGGAAAAATTATCAGATCCAGGAAGTTTCACAATTCCATATTTTCTGGGTAGTCTTAGTACAATAGAAGCATTGGCAGACTTAGGTGCTAGTATAAATTTAATACCGTATTCACTATACACTAAACTAGACCTTGGAGAATTGAAACCAACACGAATAAGCATACAACTAGCCGATCGATCAATAAAATATCCTAGAGGGATAATGGAAAACATGCTAGTTAAAATCCTTATGGAAGAAGGTCATAAAACGTATGTGCAACACCAAAGAAGACTAAATCCTAATATGCAATATGTTGTTAAGAAAGAAATTATTAAACTGCTAGATGCAGGTTTAATTTATCCAATTTCTGATAGTCCATAGGTAAGCCTAGTTCAATGCGTACCTAAGAAAGGTGGCATGACTGTCATCACAAATGAGAAAAATGAGCTTATTCCTACTAGGACTGTAACAGGATGGCATATTTGTATTGATTATAGAAAATTAAATGACGCCACCAGAAAAGATCACTTTCCCTTACCTTTTATTGATCAAATGTTGGAAAGATTAGCCGGAAATAGTTACTATTGTTTTCTTGATGGTTTTTTCGAATATTTTCAAATTCCAATAGCACCCGAAGACCAAGAGAAAACCACATTCACGTGCCCTTATGGTACTTTTTCTTACAAACGCATGCCATTTGGACTTTGCAACGCCCCTGCAACCTTTCAAAGGTGCATGATGGCGATTTTTCACGACATGATAGAAGAATGCATGGAAGTTTTCATGGATGACTTTTCAGTTTTCGGTGATACTTTTGAATCATGTCTAATTAATCTTGAACGAATGCTTATTAGATGCGAACAATCAAATCTAGTACTTAATTGGGAGAAATGTCATTTCATGGTTAAAGAAGGCATCGTTATTGGTCAAAAAATTTCAAAGGAAGGAATTGAAGTGGATAGAGCTAAAGTAGATGTAATTGCTAAACTTTCACATCCCACCAATGTTAGAGGAGTTAGGAGTTTTCTAGGGCATGCCGGTTTTTACCAACGTTTCATAAAAGATTTTTCTAAAATTGCCACTCCTATGAATAAACTCCTAGAAAAAGATGCTCCATTTATCTTTTCAGATGAATGCATCAAATCTTTTAATATTCTTAAAGAAAAACTCACTAATGCGCCGATTATGATAACTCCAAATTGGAATCTACCGTTTGAACTAATGTGCGATGCAAGTGATTTTGCAATGGGAGCCGTTTTAGGTCAAAGTATTGAAAAACGATTTCAAGCTATATATTATGCTAGTAAGACGTTACAAGGAGCACAAACAAACTATACAACAACTGAAAAAGAACTCCTTGTTATTGTCTTTGCTTTTGACAAATTTCGTTCATATCTTGTTCTAGCTAAAACGGTGGTCTATACCGACCATTCTGCTCTTAGATACCTATTTTCGAAACAAGATGCTAAACCACGATTAATCCGTTGGATCTTACTCTTACAAGAGTTCGATATTGAAATCCGAGATAAAAAGGGAGCAGAAAATCTCGCCGCGGATCATCTTTCTCGTCTTGAAAATCCCGAATTAGAAGTTCTAAATGAATCGGCAATACAAGACAACTTTCCTGATGAATATCTATTGAAGATAGATTATAATGAAATTCCATGGTTTGCAGACTATGCAAACTACTTAGTATGTGGATTCCTTGAAAAAGGATTGTCGTACCAAAAACGAAAGAAATTCTTTAGTGATATAAAACACTATTTCTGGGAAGATACACATTTATTTAAAAGTTATCCCGATGGAATAATACACCGATGCATATTCGGGGATGAAGCCAGTCAAATCTTAAACCATTGTCACACAAGACCAACATGAGGGCATTATGGGCCTCAGCTCACAGCAAGAAAAGTTTACGATCCTGGATTCTATTGGCCTACAATTTTCAAAGACGCACACCTTCTTTGCAAATCCTGTGATGCTTGTCAAAGGACCGGAAAAATAAGTCAGCGTGATGAAATGCCACAAAATGTCATTCAAGTATGTGAAGTATTTGACATTTGGGGTATTGACTTTATGGGTCCATTTCCAAAATCTCATAATAATCTCTATATTCTCGGTGCCATTGATTATGTATCTAAATAGGCGGAAGCACAAGCTCTCCCGACTAACGATGCACGAGTTGTAGTAAACTTTTTAAAATGTCTTTTTGCTAGGTTTGGAACACCGAAAGCTTTAATAAGTGATCGGAGTACTTATTTTTGTAACAATCAACTTGAAAAAGTTCTCAAAAGATATGGAGTAACTCATAAAATCTCAACCGCTTATCATCCACAAACAAGTGGACAAGTTGAAAATACCAACCGAGCTTTAAAACGTATTCTAGAGAAAACCGTAGGATCAAATCCGAAGGAATGGTCCATAAAATTGGAGGATGCACTCTGGGCTTTTAGAACAGCCTACAAAACTCCAATTGGAACACACCTTTTAAACTCGTTTACGAAAAAGCATGTCATCTTCCAGTAGAAATTGAACACAAAGTATTTTGGGCTTTGGAGACATGTAATCTTGATTTACATAAAGTCGGACGTCTACGTTTAAGTCAATTAAACGAATTAGAAGAATTAAGACATGAAGCATACAAAAATTCGTTAATCTATAAGGAAAGAACGAAGAAATGGCATGATAAAAGAATCAGAAGTTCAAAAGAATTTAAAGAAGGAGACAAAGTTCTTCTTTTCAATTCACGATTCAAGCTATTTCCTGGAAAATTGAAATCAAGATGGTCTGGACCATTCATAGTCAAAAGAGTTTTCCCGTACGGAACAGTAGAATTAATAAATTCAAATGGGATTGAATTTAAAGTTAATGGTCACAGAGTTAAACATTACATACATGGTCCGATGAAAGTTGACAACGAAGTTAATCACAATTTCAACACCACAGCTAACTAAGTGTGGGGAGAATCAAGTCTTTAAAGAATAATATGTATTTCTGTTAGAGTTAGATGTTCTATTTTCGTGTAGTTTCCGAGAATGGAATCCGAATGGTCTTTCCCTAGCAGACCCTAAAGAACTAGTCTTCTCCCCCCATTCTAAATTTTTATTTTTTTTTAGGTTTTACGAGATGAAGACTTCCTGTGAACTAAACCATGGTCTAATGCTACACACTTTAATCACTAAACAAAATAATGGCACCCTTCCAAGTGAATTGGTATCATTAATCAGAGGCAAATTGGACGGAATAAGAAAAGAATCCAGGAACGAAAATAATAAGTTACATTTTGGTAAAGGAAAATCAAAATCCGCAGCGAAAAGAAAAGCACGACACCTTGAAAGATGTCACAAATGCGGAAAATGGTCACACGAAGGAAAATGCTCGACGAATCAGACATATTCCAATACCGAGTTCGTTACTTTATGCAGAGAAGGACCGTTCATATGTTTCGAAGAAAAATCGTTGAATGCTCGAGGTTACGCCTATGTAGCTATGGAAAACCAATTAGTCCGACTATCTTATGAGTGGGCTAAAGCAGGTCACTGAGAATTCTATCTTACAAATAAGTATGTACAGTTTTTATTTTTATTTTATTGCTTTTAACCTTTTGATAATAAACGCTAAATAGTTCGCTATAAAGTATTAAATTGGTATTCAATAAAATTAGGTTTTGCGACCGAAATTATTGATATCATACAAAAATTTATTACATCACTGCGAAATTTACCGTTTATTCTTAAGGTATAAATATCTTTAATCAATCAACCCAAAATATTTCAAAAATTCGTCAGGAGTAAAACTAGGTAATATAGCCGAAATTACTTTACCGAAAAGATGGGCGTATATTTTTGATAATATTTTATTGATTAAAGTGGGATAAAAGACCAAAAAGATTTTTAATTTTATTTTTACTTTGTTTTTAAAATTAATATATAAATATTAAATTATTATTGTAAACTTTTTAAATCAATATATATTTAAGTTTGTAAATATTTGAAAAAATTAATATTTTTAATATAAGTTTGTATGTATAAAAACAAAAATATAATATAAATTTGGTGTGAATTTTTAATTTTAATAATATGAATTTTTAATTTTATGCATTTTAAATTTAAGTTTGGTGTGAATTTAAGAACAAAAATTTACTTTATTTCGCTAAGTTAAAAATTGATTTCTAAAAATTCGTCGTGAGTTGAAGACTAGGCCGTTGAACCGAAATTGCTCTACCCAAGGGAGGGACGAGAACTTTTATTATCATTATTTTTAATCTTGTTGAATTAAAGTATGCCAAAAACATTTAAAAACCCCAAAAATCTTTACTTTTAAAACCACGCTTTGAATTGACAAATTTTAAAATTTTGTCGAGGGACGGACTAGGACATCGTTCCGAAACTCTCTCATCCTAAAAAGAAACAAATTTTTAAAATTTTATTAATATATGTTTTAAAAGTTATAAGGTTTTTATATTAAAAAAAAAAGCAAAAATGTACTGTACCCGAACCCCATGCGATCGCATGGGATTTGGCCTTCCAATCCATGCGATCGTATGGAGCTGAAATTTTGGCCAGGATCAAATATCAGTCGACTGGTCTGTCTCCTCACAAACACACACACATATCACAAAAATACACCCAAATAATCTCTAAAAATCGCAAATTTTCACCGTAATTCGTCAAATTTCTTGCTCTAATCATGCCTAGGTTCGGATTCTTCAACAAAAAGGTAAAAATTACACCCCTAAACTCATAAATTTTCTAGTTTTTGTGATAATTACCAATATTTTACCTATTGCAATTTTGTTAATTTCTAGTGTAATTAGTGTTAAATTGTTAGTATTTTATGCATGTATAACCTAGATTGATGCTATTTAACATGATTTGAAGCCAAAAACTTCAAAAATTTTAGAAATCTAGGGTTTTTGTTCTTGAGCAATTTGGGGCTTTTTGATATAAACAGGTTATGGCCGATTTTTGTCATGAATTATTGCTAAATTAAGTAGTGTAACATGTTTAGGTAGTTAAATGATCCAAACTTTGATCCTAAACATGATTTTTGGAGATTAAAGTGGACTTTTTAAGTCTAAAATTCATGAACTTGATTAATTTGATGTAAATGCCATTTGAGACTTGTTTAATTGTTAGTAATGACTATTTTGACATGTTATTTGAGTTAAATGCTTATGAACTTTGTATACATTTTCATATGTGCTTATTTGAAAAAGTGTAAAATTGTAAAAAATGTGAAAATGTGTATAAATTTAATTTTGATTGAACATGTTATTGTGATTGTTTTAAGTTGTTATTTTGCTAACACTAATGCATATTTGGATGCACAAATTTTGTGTTTAATGTGTTTTGCAGAAAACCGATACTGCTGGTGCTTCATCATCATCTAGACAACCACAACAAGAACCTGAACCAGAATATGAGCCGCAATACGAGCCAGAACCCGAACAAGAACCACAACAGGAACAACAACATCAACCTGATCAACATGTACCTTATTATGATCCGCTATAATTTGTTGATGCCTTCACAGTATTTCCGATACATCCGCCAGTAGAATACCCAACGATTCCTGAACATACATTGCATCCTAATCTGAGATTCGATAGAAGCTGGAGAGATTACCCGGCATATCATAGTAATAAATTCAAATTAGTAACGAAAGATGTAGAGGTGCCTAGGGTAATTGATTGGAATCCTTTGGAAACGGTACATCTAGCTGACCGTGTTAGACTGCTACTGATTCAAAGGTATGGCAGTTCTTCTTTTACCGATTGGGAACGTCTATTCACCATTCGTAGGCCTGTATATAAGGAATGGTGTGTCGAGCTTATGAGTACTATAGCATTAGAAGCAGATGTAGATAGGTTAGATGATAGAAGTTTTCTTAGATTTATACTTGGCGGTAGGATGTACAGGATGTCCATGATGGACATGGCCAGGGCTTTGTAGATATATACACCTGCTGAATTACTACTACCCGATTGTATTAATTTGATTTATCATGGTGAAAGGGTAGATAGGAATTTTGATGCGAACGCCATCTGGAGGCGTATGTCAGATTATAATGTTTTTGGGCGGGCAGGAACACATACCTACTTACATATTAACAGAGCCGAGCTTCATATAATTCATAGATTTGGCTAACTCGATTACACAGAGAGGTCACAACAAGGAAAAATTGACCTTATATGATTTATTTTACCTAAAGTGTATTCGAGACCCAAGAGGCTTTGTTAATATCCCTTACTGTGTTGGTTTTTATTTATCTAAAATGGTGGAAGGAATACAGGAAGGGGGGATAATTGGAGGAGGTATTTTTGTTACTCTCATTGGAGAATATTTAGGTGTAGATAGGGACCAAGGGGGTCCACTTTTGGTATGTAGAGAACAGTTTGAGCCTTTAGGATTGAGAGTTTATGCGGGTGCTAAGGTATTAAAGAGTAGACGCAATCAGGCAGTACCCTATGAAGGTAGTCATCATCAGGTAGAGAGAGGTTCAGACGAGGAAATGGAGGAAGCGGATGACATTAGGGATGTCATTCGGGAGGCTATGACTGACGTCTACCAGCATATAGATGAGGTAGATATGACAAACGCGGAGAGATTTCGTCGGATGGAGCAGTGGCAAGCCCGGAATGATTACTAGCATTCCAGGAAACGACAGCATGATAGATGGGAATATCATCAGCGTCAGATTATGAGCCGGCTGTCACCTCAGGAGCACTACGTCCCGACCCGACCAGCTTACTATCCTCCACACCAGCCCGAGATGAGACCGCCATTTACTCTCTACGACCCTAACCAGGCATACCAGTACACCTATCACCAACCATGGAACCCGGACGACGACATGAACTTGAACCCCTATCCAGATTGATTTAGTTCTGGTTGGTAATTTATATGATTTTTTTTCTATTTATTTATGTTTAAACACATTATATTATGATACTTTTATTGTAATGTTTAATATTTTTATTATTTTGTACTAATATTTCATATTTGATTTGAAAGTGGGATTTTAAGTCCCATTTCAAATTACCATGCTTGTTTATATTTGTATGTATGTGATGTGTGAAATCGCGTCTATAAATTTATAATGGGAAATACCGGTTAAAAGGATTACTACACACTAACGGGCAGTGTACCCGATCGTGCAATAGTATTAAGTTGGTAAATCCAAGTTCGTTCCAAGGACAGTTTAGACGATGAAAATTAAGGTTGTAACTAATAAAAGTAAACTAAGTTGATCTATAAAATGGAAATTACGAGATAATTTGTTTTGTTAGCTATTTAACGATTAGCCAAATCAGGATAGCTTTGAAAATAAAAGACAATATTTTTTTGGTTTTTAAGTTTAAGCTTTAAAGCAAACAAAAGAGTAAATAAAGATAGTTGTAAAACAAATAAGAGAACAAATGTTCGTCTAGACCTTTTACACCTAGTGCTGGATGTAATTAGATTAAGCTCGAATTGTGGATTTAAAGCATGTGAGTTTCCTAATCGGTCCACCTGGAATTCCCCAGTGCAGACACAACAACCAAGATTACACAGCACGGAATTCCCCGAAACTTAAGACCTCCTAGATGTGATAAGTTGACTCAACTGATAATCAGGTTCAAATTATAACTGTGATAACCCGTCCTAATCCTCCTGGACGAAGTCATCAACATTTGGTTCCATTGCAATGATCGATTCCAAGATATGTCCTTAACATGAGCAAATGCACAGCGGAAGACTTAATTCGTACCTGAGAATAACATGCTTTAAAACGTCAACATAAAGTTGGTGAGATATATAGGTTTGATGCTAACAGCGTTATAACAATGGAACACAAGATTTTATATATAATCATTTTAATAAAAATATTCTAAGTGGTTGAGCACTTGGTAACCATACTTAACATTTAATCACGTCGCATATTCCCTTTATTATGAAATCTTACTACACTGTACCAAGTATAGTCACGAAACGAAGTACTGTGCAACCGTTGAATACTGGTCGTCCAGTCCGGTTGGGGTTGTCAGGCCCGATAGATCTATCAACAGGATTCGCGTTTACAATACCGCTGTAAATATTAGTTACCAAGCTACAGGGAAGTATGCCAGTGGTACAACTCAACGTAGAATATATTTTTCAGTTACTTGTGTCCATAACGTAAAACATAAAATACATGTATTCTCATCCCGAAATATTTAGAGTTTAAAAGTGGGACTATATACTCACCATACTGTATTTTGTAGTAAAAATACATATAACATCTTTGAACAAATGTAGGATTGACCTCGGATTCATGAACCTATATTATTAGTATATATTCATTAAAACGTATAATCGAAATCAAACAAAATTTAGGTATTTATTAATTGTTATTTTAGTAATTCGTACGTTTTATTAATAACTAAATTAACTATATTTTTTATATATTTTTAATAGATATTAATATAGTTACATTTTATGTAAATTTTATATTTTTATATAGTAAAATCTTTACTCGATATAGTAATAATGCTAATATTAATAATGACAGTTTTAGTAAAAATAATACATTTAGTAATAATGGTAATTTAATGGTAGAAATTTTCAGTAATCACAGTATCACAAATACTAATGTTTAGTTGATAAATTTTTTTTAATGGTACCTTGTTATGTTAATAATAATGATGAAAATACTAATAATACATATATGTTAGTAATAACAATAATTATTATTATTATTATTAAAATTTTGTACTAATACCATTATTAGTGATAATAATAATAGTTGTTAACAAAGGTTAATTGTTATAATAATTGTATTTATAACACTAATAATAATAATAATAACAATAAGTTAATAATAATAACAATAAGTTTTGAAAATAAAACTACCTTGAGGTCTTTTTGAAAAAAAACATGCCAGAGCCGGGACTCGAACCCGAGACCTCTCGATTCACCACACCTCTCCTAACCAGCGAACCAATCACACTTTTTCTGATTTAGAACTTCCACTTAAATTTATATATCTGGTATATCTGTCTGGACTGTTTCATCTTCTTCCCCACGAGATCCGAGATCAAACATAATCCATAATATTTATAAGGCGATTTTACAGGTCGTTTATAATTTACTAGGCTTATCATAAATCGACTGACTATATTTGGAATCAATTAAAACAGAAATAAAGGCTGTAACAGTTCGTATATTTTGGGTATGAACTCAAAAATTCGAATTCAATTTCTAATCCGTTTTAGCTAATAATTATAACACAAAATACCTTTTGAATCCTTCAACGAAACTTTCTCCATGATTAATTTAACTCAAATTAAAACACAAAATTCGAATTTTGCTTATGAACAATTGTTGGCTTTTAAAATTTTAAATCTTGCCCTCGAAATTCGATTTGAGTTCCTGGAATTGGAGGTTGTCACTTTACAGAAAGTTTGAGAAGTAAAATCCTGATGAAACTGCATAATTAGATTTTTAACTTTCATTCAAATTACTGATTTGATAAAAAAAAAAAATGGAAGATACAGAGGTTTTTACGGGTGTTCTTCAGTTTGGGTTTGAAGTCGATTACTTATAAACTGTAAAAGATAAACGAATTAGTTAACTGATAAATTAAGTCGCCTGGTCTCCTTTTATTACTGCCCATTCGACTAGTTTTATAAACCCATTTGAATGACAGCTACATATTCGATCAGGTAGAAATCAAGAAGAAGGAGACAAGTATGAAACAGACAGCTAATTGAATTTGGATTGTACTCTTGATCAGTTTGTGATTCGTATAAATTTAGAGACAGAAGAATCAAATAAATAAATAAAAAAAATCATACAGATAGTGATGGTTAATTTGTTTGATCTCAAATTGAAGGGTCGATGTATAGCAAAAATCAGATAAGAACAAAAGTAAAATTGGATAATGATATGGGATAGAATCAGATATAATTAAGTTACCCTTTCTATCCTATTTTTATTACTAATTGAATTTATATACATTAAATATTAATAATTTATAAATATAAATACACTAATAGTAATAAGGCTGTAAAAAAAAAATAATCAATATAATAATTATTATATTAATAATACAGAAATATTAATAATAATAAGTTATAATAGTAAACACTACTAATTCTAAAATTTATAAGAGTTATATTGTTAATGATAATAATAATACATTTTATCATTTTCTATTAAAGATAACTATAAAAATTGTAATTATAATAATAATGTATCAAGTTTCATGTAACAACTTTTAATAATATTAATAATACAAATATTAATATTAATATTAGTAGTAATATTGAAAGTAGTAGTAATAATGTTGATATATATATATATTTTTTATATTCTAACTTGTAATTTGTATTATTTAATAATTATATGATAATCTTTATTGAATATTTATCATTTATAAATATTATATATATATTACAACATAATAATAATTATACATAAAAAAAAATTATATTATCTTTTACTCTTGCCGATAAATATAGTAATCTTATATCGATACCAAATATTACATATCTAGTACCTTGTTAATATCATCAATTAATAAATATATATCGTATATGCACATAAGTGTTCGTGAATCGTCAGGCTTGGTCAAGAGGGTAACTAATTATCCAGATATAGATTTCAGACTTTCTAGACTCAATATAACAGATTTTGCTTATCGTGTCGGAAACATATAAAGATTAGGGTTTAAATTTGGTCGGAAATTTCCGGGTCATTACAGTACCTACCCGTTAAAGAAATTTCGTCCCCGAAATTTGATAGATGTCGTCATGGATAACCATATGAATGTTTTCATGACGAATATGAGGTAATAATAGAGTTTTATCACTATTGAGAGATATAGATAAAACAATTCGATCATGTGAAGCGTACGAGTGAAGCTATCACAAAAGAGTGAAATGAGTAAGTAAATATATTCGTTTCAATTGATGACATAGTTACTATTGACTTTCAGGATTTAAGGGATTTAAAGAAAATCTTACGTAATAAGATTTGATTTTTCGGCGATCAGGATCTTCTTTTGATTTAATGCGGCAATCTGTTTTGATTTCTCCGTCGAATGTTTCACTATAAATCTTCTCCTTCGTTTCCTTATTTTTCACAACTCACATCTTCTACTCTTTCTCCTTAATTCCTACTTCAAAACATTCGTCGATATGCTCCATCCAATTCTGATTCTTGATATACTTCAAATTTTCACATCCGTAATTCTTCTCTTCCATCTACCACCGGAAGATTTTATTTACTTCTACTATTATCTTGGGGTTATAGTGTTTTTAATCTTCCCATGCCTTTACGTGGCAATACGTATTGATATGCACGGTTTGTAGTGTCAGGGTTGTTATTGGGTTTTATATTTTTCCTTATATCTCGATGTCCCTACTTCTGTCTTCTATAGTCATTGTCATCTATAGTTAATGCTCTCTTCGATTTGCTGCGATTTATACTCCAATTTCTGGTTTGGAGTCTTCATTCTTTCGTTTCCTCTTCCCGTCCTCGAGTCAAGCGAACAATGGTCCGAGATTCGTAGGTATGAAATTCAGAATAAATATAGCTAAGGCTCTTAGAAAGAAATGATTATGGTACGATTTGATTTGTCAAATTACCAGAATATTCCGGAAAAATAGAACTATCAGGGTGATACGTTCTAATATGTTTGGAGATTGGTCAGAATGTAAGAGCCGTGTAACATGGCACATGATGATGGTACTGTGAATCATCACATTCCATTAGAAACTTAACATAACTTACTGTAATATAATGAAGTTGATCAAGTTTCATTATATTATACTAATTCATGCATCAGTTCCCAACACTACTTCAACACATTCATATTTTAAATTTGAAAGTTTCAAAATTTAGAAACTAACACAGTTTATTTTATGTTGTAACGCAGATGTTACGAAGAGATAAACGATCCCAGATAGAAATAGTTGTGAAATTATCTCCAGAAATATGGAGAATATGTATAACGGAAGATATGAAGATATCTTATATATCTTAAGATAAGTTGATGATGAAGAATATCATCTGGAAAGGTTTAGAATAAGAAGTAGAGTTCTTACTAACGGTTTCAGCAGGCACTGAATCATTTGCATTATTTGAAGGCAGGTTCATTCCTTGTATTTGTTCTTTGTTTCCTTCACGGTTAGCTCAATCCATTTTTCAGCACTAAATTTTCTATCGAGCGTTCCTAACATTCCCTTCTTTATCATCAAACTTTTGGCCATTTAGGCCATCTAAAATTTTACTGTTTCCTCTGCATTTAATGCAGTCATATCTGAATCGTCGATTATCAATCCGAGGTGTTTTTGGGCGAATTGTGTTTTTAGATGATTAAATGCTGATGATAACATGGCGGAGTATGAAAGGTTCCCCGGTAACGATGAGGAAAACCAATCGTATATATCAAAGTTATAATAAGACTTATTCGAATGAAAGGTCGAAGTTGTTCTGCTGAAGCTGTGACAAAATTGGCTACTTTGAAAAGGAATCGTAAGGTTGTTTTTGCTAATAAATGCTAAAGAATTCGTCGCAGTACGTGTTAAACTATGACTTTGGGTTCAAGAGTTTTTCATGTGTATAGATCTTTTCTTCTGTAGATGAAGAGCGGTCGGTTCAACTTCCCGATTGAGGTATTTTCAAGAATCCTGATAGGTTTGTACGCGGATTGTAAACGTCGAGATACAAATGAGGTTTAGGATGAAATCAAGTGGCAAACTTGAAGAATTGTTTAGTTTCATATGTTATAATCAATATTTTAATTCATTTTACTTGTCCATAGTTAGCAGTCTAATAGTCCGATTGTCCAATGGTCCAATAATTCAACAGTTCAATATATTCATATATAATTTAATATACATAATTAATTAATACGTATCGTGACCCATGTACCGGTCTCAGTGTCGATCACAACTCAAAGTATATATATATTTTGGAATCAACTCCGACCCTGTATAGCCAACTCCCACCTTCACATATAGAGTGTCTATGGTTGTTCCGAAATATATATATAGATGGGTCGATATGATAAGTTGAAACCTTGCATACGTGTCCCGTTATTTAAAGTGCGTAAAAGTAAATAACAGAAATTAAATGACGATAAATAAAATTGCGAGAATGTAAATTACGATAAATTAAATGTTAATTAGTTAGCTGGGAACAGTTAGCCGGAACAGTTAGCGTGAAATCCTATCACAATTCCAATTAATTAATTCGTTTGTTTCTAACATTTTTTTTTATTTTTGGTCCAATGTTTTCTTCGTTATGCCACTTGTTGGATTCCGATAGGTCAAAATCCGAATATGAAATTTGAATGAAAATGGTTATTCCGGGGTAAGCGGATATGAATATCGGTGGTTGTAAGTAGGATAATAAATGACCATTGAATCAGATTTGAAGATTGTACAGTGTAACTTGTTAATGTGAATTCTAAATATTCCTCGGGTACTACCCACCCGTTAAAATATTTTCATCATTAATAGTTTGTACGAAGGAATTTTTAATTACAATCTTTATGAAAATATACTTGCGTATATATTTTCTTCAGATGTAATCATAGATTTAATGAGTCAATAAGATATTAAACTCATTTGATTTATCGTTAATACTAGATTACATAATTTCTAAAGCATTAGAGATTACATAATCGCCAGGTCGAACGAAGATAAATGATATAGAACGATACGTAAAGAGAAGGTATTCGGTGTAGAATGATATGTAGAACAAAGATCATACCCGAGGTACAGATGATGTTATTGAGGCGTGAAATGTTGATATTCGAGGTACAGATTGTGATGTTGAGAGTTACGGCGCGGTTATGGTTTAGGGATGTTAAGGGTACTGTCGACGTCGATGATGGTGGTACTGATTGTGCTGCTGGTGCTGTTGCTGGTGTTCGTAACCTTCGCACCAGGTTTTCCAGAGTCGTCACACGAGCGCGTAGTTCGTTAACTTCTTCTAGTACTACGGGATGATTGTCGGTTGAAGCGAGCGAATGAATAAAATTCGAAATATGGGATAGTATATAATCGTAATGAAATACTCGGAAAAAGGGGAGAGAAAATGGTTTCTCGAACATGTTCACTGGTAAGTGCTTTCAGGTTCATTGTCAAGAGGGCAATTTGGTGGATGGAAGGGAGCTTCGATGTGAAATGATTTTCGGATATCGAATGATATTCTAGCTATATAGAATATCTATATATATAATACTAAAGATTTCGTAGATTACAAGGGAACCTACAGCATATGTCAGGCAAGTCTACAGATATGCTAAGATATGAATTATCAGATACGCTAAGATATGAATTTTGTCTATACACTATCGATGCACTAAATGCCGTAAGACGTGTCTAGGCTTAAGAATGATAAACAGGAAATTTTCTAAGGATAATATACAGATGATTTCTGACTAGATATGATAAGCAAAACTTTTGACATGTAGACATGGTCAAAGTCCAGACTCATTAATGCATCCTAACAACTACTAGTTAGACACACTAATGCAAGACCCGGTTCGCTAAGACCACCGCTCTGATACCAACTGTGATAACCCGTCCTAATCCTCCTGGACGAAGTCATCAACATTTGGTTCCATTGCAATGATCGATTCCAAGATATGTCCTTAACATGAGCAAATGCACAGCGGAAGACTTAATTCGTACCTGAGAATAACATGCTTTAAAACGTCAACATAAAGTTGGTGAGATATATAGGTTTGATGCTAACAGCGTTATAACAATGGAACACAAGATTTTATATATAATCATTTTAATAAAAATATTCTAAGTGGTTGAGCACTTGGTAACCATACTTAACATTTAATCACGTCGCATATTCCCTTTATTATGAAATCTTACTACACTGTACCAAGTATAGTCACGAAACGAAGTACTGTGCAACCGTTGAATACTGGTCGTCCAGTCCGGTTGGGGTTGTCAGGCCCGATAGATCTATCAACAGGATTCGCGTTTACAATACCGCTGTAAATATTAGTTACCAAGCTACAGGGAAGTATGCCAGTGGTACAACTCAACGTAGAATATATTTTTCAGTTACTTGTGTCCATAACGTAAAACATAAAATACATGTATTCTCATCCCGAAATATTTAGAGTTTAAAAGTGGGACTATATACTCACCATACTGTATTTTGTAGTAAAAATACATATAACATCTTTGAACAAATGTAGGATTGACCTCGGATTCATGAACCTATATTATTAGTATATATTCATTAAAACGTATAATCGAAATCAAACAAAATTTAGGTATTTATTAATTGTTATTTTAGTAATTCGTACGTTTTATTAATAACTAAATTAACTATATTTTTTATATATTTTTAATAGATATTAATATAGTTACATTTTATGTAAATTTTATATTTTTATATAGTAAAATCTTTACTCGATATAGTAATAATGCTAATATTAATAATGACAGTTTTAGTAAAAATAATACATTTAGTAATAATGGTAATTTAATGGTAGAAATTTTCAGTAATCACAGTATCACAAATACTAATGTTTAGTTGATAAATTTTTTTTAATGGTACCTTGTTATGTTAATAATAATGATGAAAATACTAATAATACATATATGTTAGTAATAACAATAATTATTATTATTATTATTAAAATTTTGTACTAATACCATTATTAGTGATAATAATAATAGTTGTTAACAAAGGTTAATTGTTATAATAATTGTATTTATAACACTAATAATAATAATAATAACAATAAGTTAATAATAATAACAATAAGTTTTGAAAATAAAACTACCTTGAGGTCTTTTTGAAAAAAAACATGCCAGAGCCGGGACTCGAACCCGAGACCTCTCGATTCACCACACCTCTCCTAACCAGCGAACCAATCACACTTTTTCTGATTTAGAACTTCCACTTAAATTTATATATCTGGTATATCTGTCTGGACTGTTTCATCTTCTTCCCCACGAGATCCGAGATCAAACATAATCCATAATATTTATAAGGCGATTTTACAGGTCGTTTATAATTTACTAGGCTTATCATAAATCGACTGACTATATTTGGAATCAATTAAAACAGAAATAAAGGCTGTAACAGTTCGTATATTTTGGGTATGAACTCAAAAATTCGAATTCAATTTCTAATCCGTTTTAGCTAATAATTATAACACAAAATACCTTTTGAATCCTTCAACGAAACTTTCTCCATGATTAATTTAACTCAAATTAAAACACAAAATTCGAATTTTGCTTATGAACAATTGTTGGCTTTTAAAATTTTAAATCTTGCCCTCGAAATTCGATTTGAGTTCCTGGAATTGGAGGTTGTCACTTTACAGAAAGTTTGAGAAGTAAAATCCTGATGAAACTGCATAATTAGATTTTTAACTTTCATTCAAATTACTGATTTGATAAAAAAAAAAAATGGAAGATACAGAGGTTTTTACGGGTGTTCTTCAGTTTGGGTTTGAAGTCGATTACTTATAAACTGTAAAAGATAAACGAATTAGTTAACTGATAAATTAAGTCGCCTGGTCTCCTTTTATTACTGCCCATTCGACTAGTTTTATAAACCCATTTGAATGACAGCTACATATTCGATCAGGTAGAAATCAAGAAGAAGGAGACAAGTATGAAACAGACAGCTAATTGAATTTGGATTGTACTCTTGATCAGTTTGTGATTCGTATAAATTTAGAGACAGAAGAATCAAATAAATAAATAAAAAAAATCATACAGATAGTGATGGTTAATTTGTTTGATCTCAAATTGAAGGGTCGATGTATAGCAAAAATCAGATAAGAACAAAAGTAAAATTGGATAATGATATGGGATAGAATCAGATATAATTAAGTTACCCTTTCTATCCTATTTTTATTACTAATTGAATTTATATACATTAAATATTAATAATTTATAAATATAAATACACTAATAGTAATAAGGCTGTAAAAAAAAAATAATCAATATAATAATTATTATATTAATAATACAGAAATATTAATAATAATAAGTTATAATAGTAAACACTACTAATTCTAAAATTTATAAGAGTTATATTGTTAATGATAATAATAATACATTTTATCATTTTCTATTAAAGATAACTATAAAAATTGTAATTATAATAATAATGTATCAAGTTTCATGTAACAACTTTTAATAATATTAATAATACAAATATTAATATTAATATTAGTAGTAATATTGAAAGTAGTAGTAATAATGTTGATATATATATATTTTTTATATTCTAACTTGTAATTTGTATTATTTAATAATTATATGATAATCTTTATTGAATATTTATCATTTATAAATATTATATATATATTACAACATAATAATAATTATACATAAAAAAAAAATTATATTATCTTTTACTCTTGCCGATAAATATAGTAATCTTATATCGATACCAAATATTACATATCTAGTACCTTGTTAATATCATCAATTAATAAATATATATCGTATATGCACATAAGTGTTCGTGAATCGTCAGGCTTGGTCAAGAGGGTAACTAATTATCCAGATATAGATTTCAGACTTTCTAGACTCAATATAACAGATTTTGCTTATCGTGTCGGAAACATATAAAGATTAGGGTTTAAATTTGGTCGGAAATTTCCGGGTCATTACAATAACTCTACTCTCGTAGTAATCAATAATCACACCAACTCTCGTTGTGAGTGATTTACACCTTAATCGTCTAGCCTTTTGAATTCAATTTACTATCGTCTCCGATTAAGCAAACAACCAATTAAGACAAACCAGTTGAAAATATATATATTAAATTGATGAACTCTCGTCCTATCAAACAAACATACAATCAATTGAATCGAAAAGAACAAGTTTCATATGATGCATTCATGTATTCAAAACTTCAAATCAAAATACTTAATAATCCAACAATTAATGAAAATCACATCCAACACATAGGTTTATTAGTCTAGACAAACATAAAGATTTAGCCAACAATCATGGCAACAATAAAAATTAAAGTAATAAATAAAGATAACATCTTTGGATAATTAAGAATCAACCTAACACGATGAATCTTGAAGAACGGTTGGATCGATCCTTGAAATCGTAATGATTGGAGTGTTAATTGAACCTTGGAATTCCCCAAAAGTTGCAGAAATTCGCACCTCTAAACTCCAAAAATCGGCTGCCAAAAGATAACCCTTGAAAAATAAACTGCAGCCTTTTTATACGAACAAAATAACTGACCGACCTGTTTTGCGCGGTGCGCAAAATCTGCGCGGCGCGCAAATGCTGATACAAAACTGTCTCGTAAACTTTGCAATCCCCTGGTCCGAAATTGTGCTATTTGCGCGGTGCGCAACCATATGCGCGGCGCGCAGTCTGTCTTTCAGCTATCCTTCCACCAAATTACTTATAATATGACTAAAACAAACCCAAAATCACTCAATAACCTGGAAGTTGCTGTAAACGCGCCATAATCACCATAATATCAATAAATTAATACTTCTCGGCTCTTAAACCATAATCTTCCAAAAACTCGTGAATAAAAGCTAAAAACCGTATCCGAAGGACCAAAAATGAAGGATATTGCCTCGATAATTATATGAGAAATGGGCAATATCAAATCATCCCACACTAGAGTCTTGCTTGTCCTCAAGCCAAGTTGACTCGAAAATAATCTTCATAAGCGTGATAAGAACCAACGAACATGAACCAAAAAGACAACTAGCGTGGGCACGGTTTAATACGAACATAATAACAACATGACTTCCACTTGTAATCCCCAAAATCTCCAAAAATCCCCAAATAAAGCAATCGGCACAATAATGATAACTTGAACAAATGTACCAAATATATAATCCAAATAAATGTAGAGGATCTCGAACCTGATAACGTCTTCAAATATGTGAAACAAGGGGTACAAATGGAAATCATGAGCCGAGAAGGTGAAACCAACGAACCAAAGAACCGTACGGGCTACCCCGCAATTGGTCAAGCCAATGCCTCCCACAGTACCTAACATCGCGAGATGTCGGTAGAAAATAATGTGCTTAGGAGGATACACATTACGTCCGGATATCATCGATGGTTATGAGGTAACCGTCTAATCCGTTAAGTCAACCATAAAGATCGAGGTTCATCAGGCTTAAAAGCTGATATCTTACCTTTCCGGAGGTTATCCACTGGGAATCTGATCAATCACTGACATTTTGTGTATCATGGTGCGCTTCCCATTAAGCTAGCAAATCTCCCTCATTGAGATAAGCTTCGACTACCAGTTTCCCTGTTTGATGTTGAGGCCTGGTAGATTTCCAGTCGATTTTAGCAATGACTTTTCAAGACTTTTCGTCACCCTACAACTGGTCTGGACTACAACTTCTGAAATAAATCAGCAAGTGTGTCGTTCGGGAGACTTGACTCCCTTTAGGATGGAGTGGATTCATCCTGTATGGTCATAAAAGGTGGTCGAGCGCATACATTGTCCTTGTTAGGAGAAACAATGAAGACCACCGTATAGAGTTTTCGATCTAGCGTATGGCCCGGCTTCGACCACACGATCCAATCACCGTTCATACGGTTGACACCCGTTTTTGGACAAGTGACCTACGTATGAACTGAATGTTCATGTAGGATTTCACATTCAAAATAATGAACGTGTTTTGAAAGTTCAAGACTTTCTCCTCTAACGGTACCTCATCGTGAAATGATGGGTAATGAAATGATACGCTTAAGAGGTATACGTACCAAGTAGGACGGTCGGAAGACTTTACTTCCTTAAATGAGTGGATCTGAGTCACTTGGAAGTGTCAATCTGTTTCAATTGACACCGGTTTTAAAATTCCCGAAAACCTTCGGGTTCCATAGCTTTTGGCTATGGGTTGTGTTGTCTAAGCAAACACAAGCACGTAGCTATTGCTCCTGAAAAGGACAGCACTGGTGAAGCTCAAGGCTCCTCTTCCCACAGTATCACATCATTTATATGATGCAATAATAAAATGATATAGTTTCGGAAGTATGCTATACCAAGTAACCAAAAGTTTTTTGATCTGGCACGTGATTCGGTCACAATCACGCTATGCAATCACCGCTCTCTCACGGTTTACACCCGTTTTGGTACAGGTGACCTACTATTTAGTTCCCCGAACTAGTAGGATTTCATGTTCAATGGTAATGAACATGTGGAACAACTTTGGCTTCTTTAAACATCATGAAATAAAAATACCAAGCCATACTTAAACAAGGGTTTTGGTCGAATTTTTAACTACTTTTATATATTTTTTTTTTTTCTCCTTTTAACTAACTAATTTTTCAGTTTTTTTTATTTTACCCTAAATTTTTCAATTTTTTTTTTTTACGACCAAAACCCCGTGAAACGTTAAATCTTTTAGATGTCAAAACCAAAATAATGATGATTCTATTAATAACCAACCCAAGAGATTTTACATCCCCCACCCCACACTTGAGATCAAGTAATGTCCCCATCACTTGAGATCAAAAATGGATTAAAATCAAAAGGGTAAGAAAAATAAAAACTTATCGAGTTTAACCACAGATCGTGGAATGACAGTGACAGATGGCGCTGAACTGACTGCCAGCATAAGAACATCGTCCATTCCCGATCCTCACATCAATATCATCACTCAAGTAGTTTTGCTGAACTTAATGCCAGACTTGAAAAACTGTTTCACCAACAAACCTAACAAAAAGAAAAACACACCAAATACATAAATGGGCAAGGTGGTACCACCCGGTACCGAAACGCCTTGCCCTTAATAGGTTTCAAAGTACATCATACGAAAATAAAAATAGTCAAGTACAACCATATCGAAATAAAAATAGTCTAAAACCAATACAACAAGATCTACGGGCACGCAGGCCCTCATCACTGAAACCCGTCATACGGCCAGCTGCCGTACGGGTACTGCTGCTCATATCTGCGCTGGGCATCCTGTAATCTCTCCCACTCATCATAAATCGGGGCCTCAACTCGAGGCCTAACCTCACTCCGATAGTAGACTGGTTGCTGAGCGATGGTACCAAAATAGTTCTCTGGATCGTGGTAGTAGAGGCGATCGTTGTGGCGTTGCCAGTCATTACCGTATTCTATCCACCGCTGATCGTGGACCGACTCATTCATCCTATCCTCTATGCGTTGCTGACTCTGCCACATTCGATCATTATGCACACTAACGTCGGTATTATGTCGCTCAACCGCTGAGTGGTGCCTACGCACCTCATCCTGAAACTCGATATTATCTGAACGATCAATACCATACTGAACCACATGGTTCTCCAACTGTCCCGAAAGATCACCATAATCCAACCGTATTGAACTCATACCGCCAACCAAACTATCCCAACTTTGCTGACTTGGGTGCCAAGAACCCGCAGCATATGCACCTGCCGATGAACCCGCGCTCGGGCCCGGCACTGAACCCCCTGCAGCCCCAGCTGCACTTGTACCTGCTGCACTAGTACCCACGGGCTCCCGATACAAAACCAAATGATTATTAAAACCCGGCATCAAAATCTTCCCATTCGTGTAGAACAACGACCCAAAAACAGGCATACTCTGATCCGTAGGAACCAACAAACTCAAATCAACATTCAAAGCTCTTGCGAACTTCGTAATGTAATGACACCCAAGAAGCTTCTTACCACTCGCCGTCTCATTTGCACACTTACTCAAATAGGAACCGATAGAACCAACTATATCGGTATGTTTTCCTCGCTTAATTTGATCCATGAACCAAAGATCCTTTTTATTCGGCTTCTCGTTACCATTCACCCGAGCGTTAAAAGTAGTTGCAATCAACCTTTGTAACAACCTATCAAACGGAAGCTTGATTCTTTCATATCCGACTCGTCCCGCATTGAATTGTTCACCCCCGGTTATACTTCCCCAAAACGCATTATCATCAAATGGTTCTTGCTTGTAGTACTCGGTTATTGCCAAATAATTTTTAAGTCGTATATCATTTAACTCCGGATATAAATCCAAAGCTTTTGCCACTTGAGCTCGACTTAACGAGTGATTTTTACCTCCAAGACGAAACTGCATATAAGTACTGGCAAGTGGGTTTCGTGTACCCGAAACCGCTAACGAAGAAAAGAATTCTTTAACCAAAACCGGATAAATATCGTCATAAAGCGAAAACACTCTCTCCCATGGGCGAAGAATCGTGTTGTTGTAGGACACCATCAATAACTGCTCAAATTCCCTACGACATTCGGCTTGCTCAAGGAAGCTCCACTCAAAATACCAAGTCAACCCAATAACTCTTCTATCAACCCTTGAAAACTCGGTTGGATACTCATTCCTAACAAACTCGATCCAATCCCTTGGATCCTCTTGTTGTGGTATTTCTGAGGTACTTGGACCCGTTCTAGAACGCTTAGGTTGTCCCTGCATTCATAATTTTAAACCACAAAACAACCACAAAAACTCAAAAGTTAGCGTTAGCTAAATAAAATCTCGCAAACATCCCCTTATTTAATATTGCATCTTTTCCAATTAAACAACATATAAGAGTATGTTTTCCAATTAGCACTAACCTTCATTTCAAACAAAACCAACTAAACCCACAAAATCAATAACAACTCATATGACATGGAAAGCTAGCATAAAGATTAACAATGAATTTCACTTTTCCAAATTAACTAGACTTAACCATTCATAAACATAATACTTAACCAACGCAAAAACATCTCTGAAAACAACTTTAACACATGAACAACTCTTAACATACTCCAACAAACTCAAAACTATCAATTTATTAAGCAAATTCAACTCACAACATCCAAAATCAAGAAACTTTATACTTGACCCGCCCAAATTACCCCACACTATCATGAACTACTTCCAATAAATCAATTAATCACCTCACACACAAAATCCCCAAAATCAAAGATCAAAATTCGGATTTAATCTTGACACAAACCCTAGCAACAATGATATGCACTAATCATATGCAAACAACTCACAAATTAAGCATATTAAGCATTATCAACACTAATCATGTGAACAATTAAGCATTAAGCAACTTAGGGTTAACCCCACACTTGAATTTCAATTAAAGCATAACAAACATAATTAAAGATGAAATTAAGTGCAAGAGAAAGAAAAACGGACCCTAGGAGGCATGATTCACAAGTTGTTTGAGATAAAATCACAAGAAACTTTTGAAAAAAATTGAAGAACCCTAGTTGTAGATCCGTTTGTTTATGTTTGTGTGTGTTAGAATAGGTGAAAGTGGGACAAAATTGGGATAAAAACCCTTAAAATACGACAGGCCCCGATTGGAAATCGGGTTAGAAAATTTTGATATGGGTCATTAAAAACAGCGACGGGTCCAGTTAGGCCATATGCGCGGTGCGCACAAATGCGCGGCGCGCAAATACTCTTTGAAAAACAGCGCGGTGCGCAAACCGTTGCGTGGCGCGCGTTTAGTGTAAAACCTTATCAGAAAAACGCCATGTTTGGAACGTGACATTTTGCGCGGTGCGCACCATTTGCGCGGTGCGCATATCCTGGAACTCGTATTTTTCCTCTTTTTTTTTTTTTTTTTTCACATAAAACTCATTTTTACTCATTTTAATCCATCCTCCATGAGCCAATACATTACCGTAGATCAAATTGTACCTGTTTCAAGCATGAAAACGCAACTACAAAAATAATTTACAAAATTTACAACAACAATTTTACCAAAAATTATCACGCATCGTTCGAGGTAAAGATGAGTTTGATCTCATCATCCACCTCTTGCGGTCCATCGACATAATGTTTCAATCGATGACCATTAACCTTGAACTCTTCTCCCTTTGAATTTACCAAATCAACCGCTCCATGAGAATAAACCTTTCGAACAACAAAAGGTCCCGACCATTTTGATTTCAACTTTCCGGGAAACAACTTAAACCTCGAATTAAAAAGAAGCACACGATCCCCTTCCTTAAATTCTTTAGGATCTTTCAACCGACTATCGTGCCACTTCTTTGACCTTTCCTTACTAATCAACGAGTTCTCATACGCATCGAGCCTTAGCTCTTCTAACTCGTTCAATTGACTCAACCGAAGGCGACCCGCCTCCTTTAGATCAAGATTGCTCGTCTTTAGAGCCCAAAAAGCCTTGTGTTCAATCTCCACAGGGAGATGACACGCTTTCCCATAAAGTAACCTAAAAGGAGTGGTTCCGGTTGGCGTTTTGTACGCCGTTCTAAACGCCCATAAGGCATCATCGAGTTTAAACGACCACTCCTTAGGATTAGAACCAATAGTTTTCTCAAGAATTCTCTTCAAAGCTCGGTTGGTATTTTCGACTTGCCCGTTCGTTTGAGGATGGTAAGATGTCGAAACTCTATGGGTTACCCCATATCGCTTCAACACCTTTTCAAGTTGGGCGTTACAAAAGTGAGTTCCCCGATCACTAATTAAAGCTTTCGGGGCACCAAACCGAGAAAAGAGTTGCTTTAAGAACGAAACTACAACCCTTGCATCATTAGTGGGCAAAGCTTGTGCTTCAACCCATTTTGAAACATAATCGATAGCGACAAGAATGTAGAGTTTATTATTCGACTTCGGGAACGGGCCCATGAAATCAATCCCCCAAATATCAAAAACCTCACAAACTTGGATGACATTTTGAGGCATCTCGTCTCGTTGGGTGATTTGGCCCGCCCGTTGACACGAATCGCACGATTGACAAATCCGGTGGGCATCTTTGAATATAGTAGGCCAATAAAAACCGGCCTCAAAGACTTTTCGCCCCGTAACTTGGGGACCATAATGCCCACCTGTAGGACCAGAATGACATTGGACAAGAATGCGCTCGCACTCTTCTCCCGAAACACACCGGCGGATCATTCCATCGGAACACCGCCTAAAGAGATAAGGGTCCTCCCAAAAATAATACTTAAGGTCACTAAAGAACTTCTTACGTTTATGATGTGACCAACCCTTCTCTAAGAATCCACCAACCAAGTAATTCGCAAAATCAACGAACCAAGGGTCTTCACACTCTTCCACCCTCATGAGATATTCACCGGGAAAATCATCATGAATGGTAGTCTCATCGAGAACCTCACGGGAGGGGTTCTCAAGACGTGAAAGGTGATCAGCCGCTAAGTTCTCGGCACCCTTTTTGTCCCGGATCTCAACATCAAATTCTTGCAAAAGCAAGATCCATCTAAGAAGTCTAGGTTTTGCATCCGGTTTAGCAAAAAGGTACTTTAAAGCAGAATGGTCCGTAAACACAATAGTCTTAGACAAGACTAAGTAGGACCGAAACTTATCAAACGAAAAGACCACCGCAAGGAGCTCTTTTTCAGTGGTAGTGTAATTTAATTGCGCTCCTTGCAAGGTCTTACTTGCATAGTAGATGGGTCGGAAATGCTTCTCGACCCTTTGACCCAAAACTGAGCCAACAGCGAAATCAGATGCATCGCACATAAGCTCGAACGGTAAGGACCAATTCGGAGCGATTATGATTGGTGCATTGATGAGTTTCTCCTTCAAAAGCTCGAATGCCTTTTGGCACTCGTTGGAGAAGTTCCACGGGGTGTCTTTCTCAAGGAGTTTATTCATCGGGTTTGCAATTTTAGAGAAATCTTTAATGAATCGCCGGTAAAAACCGGCGTGCCCGAGGAAACTCCTAACACCCTTAACATCGGTAGGAGGTGGAAGGTTCTTAATAGCGGTAACCTTTGCGGGATCCACCTCTATACCATTTTTAGAAATCTTGTGCCCGAGAACTATGCCCCCTTGAACCATGAAATGGCACTTCTCCCAGTTGAGCACAAGATTGGACTTTTCACACCTGACCAACATCCGTTCTAAGTTAAGAAGGCATGAATCGAAAGTGTCACCGAAGACCGAGAAGTCATCCATGAACACCTCCATGCAATCTTCTATCATGTCATGGAATATGGCCATCATGCACCTTTGAAAAGTGGCCGGAGCATTGCAAAGGCCAAAGGGCATGCGTCGATAAGAAAACGTGCCATACGGGCACGTGAAAGTGGTCTTCTCTTGGTCCTCGGGCGAGATAGGAATTTGAAAATAGCCCGAGAAACCATCGAGAAAGCAATAGAAACTGTTTCCCGCCAACCTCTCTAGCATTTGATCCATGAAAGGTAGCGGGAAGTGGTCTTTACGTGTGGCGTCGTTCAACTTACGGTAGTCGATACAAACACTCCACCCCGTGACAGTCCGAGTGGATATTAACTCATTTTTATCATTGGTGGTAACAGTCATACCACCTTTCTTAGGTACACAGTGTACCGGGCTAATCCATGGACTGTCAGAGATCGGGTAAATGAGACCTGCATCAAGGAGCTTAATGATTTCTTTCTTCACGACATCCTGCATGTGCGGGTTCAACCTCCTTTGGCGTTGCACCACAGGTTTGGAGTTATCCTCCATTAGGATTTTGTGGGTGCAATAGGAGGGACTAATACCCTTAATGTCGTGAATCTTCCATGCAATGGCCGGTTTATGGGCCTTTAGCATGGTAATAAGCTCAGTTTTCTGACCTGAAGATAGAGAAGAAGAAATAATTACCGGAAGCTTAGATTCCTCATGCAAGTAAGCGTATTCCAAATGATCTGGAAGTGGCTTCAATTCAAGCTCGGGAGGTTCTTCAATTGAAGACTTGCTCCGGTAATTAACATCACGTTCGAGTTCTTTGAACTCCTCTTCAGTCGGCTCATAGCCGTTTTCCATCAAGGTGGTTAAAAGATCCACCTCCTCAACCTGCACATCCTCATCAATCTCAACCAATGAGCACTCTCCTGAACCCTGTAACTCTGGGAATTCCTGCAAAAACTCAGACTGGACATTCACAGTGTTAAGAAAATAACATGTATCATCAGTGTGGCCAGGGTACTTAAGAGCATGGTCGATTGAGAATGTTGCACTCAAATCGTCTATCCTTAGGGTCAACTTTTGGCCATAAACATCAATCATACACCTAGCAGTGTTCAAAAATGGCCGACCCAAAATCAGTGGAATCCTTTCATCCACTTCCATATCCAAAACCACGAAATCCGCCGGAAAAACTAACGACCCTGTCTTTACTAGCATATTCTCTATGATTCCACGAGGGAATTTAATACAGCGGTCGGCTAGTTGAACAGCCATACGCGTGGGTTTTAACTCCCCGGGGTCTAGCTTAAGGTAAATAGAATAAGGCATTAGATTAATGCTAGCCCCCAAATCCGCCAGTGCCCTCATACAATCTAAGTTACCCAGTAAACAAGGAATGGTAAAACTTCCAGGATCTTCAAGCTTCTCGGGAAGCTTGTTTGCAACAACCGCTGAGCATGCGGCATTCAACCTAACTGAAGACACGTTCTCCAGCTTCTGCCTGTTAGTCAGCAAATCCTTAAGAAACCTGGCATACTTAGGCATACCTGCAATAACATCAATAAAAGGCATATTTATATTAACTTTTTTAATCAAGTCCATGAACTTGGACTTTTCGGCCTCTAGCTTCTCCAAACGCTGTTTCCTTGGGAATGGGAGCGGTGGTTGATACTCTCTAACTACCGGTTTAGCAGCAACAGTAACCGGTTCCTTAACAACTTTTTCAGCCACCTGTTCCGGCTCCTTTTCCCTTTCCGGTTCACTTTCAACAACCGGCTCACTATCATTAACTAACGGTACCCTCAAGTCATACTCGTCGGGCTTCCTCGGTGGATCATATGCTAAACCACTTCGGGTGGTGATAGCATTAACATGCCCGTTTTTCGGGTTAGTATCCGTCTTGCTCGGTAACTCCCCCGGTTTCCTCTCACTACTCTTACTTGCAAGTTGACCAATCTGTTGTTCAAGGTTATGAATAGCTGCTTGCTGATTTCGGAACATTTGGTCATTCTTTTCATTATTCTGAGTAACGGTAGTAACAAGTTGAGTCTGAGATATCACTAACTTCTCAAGCATAGCCTCAAGGTTGGACTTTTTCTCCTCGGCCTGTGGTTTCTGAAAATACCCGGGAGCTTGCTGCTGAAAACCTCCACTAGAACCCGGTTGGAACCTCGAACCCTGATTACCTTGCGGATTATAAGGATTATTGAAATTCCTATTAAACTGAGCACGTCCCTGAAACTGATTGTTATTCTGCTGACTAATATAGTTGACCTCTTCTTTCTGATTCATAGTCAAACCCGCATCACAATCTTTGCCCAGATGCAAACCTCCACAGTATTCACAACCAACCTTCATACCATGAATATCCTTGTTCATCTTCTCCAAATTCCTACCAAACGAATCCAACTTAGCACTGAAAGACCCAAAATCATCATAAGCACCTGTACCTGTCGTCTCTGTTCTCTTAACTGAAGCTGAATGGAAAGACTCATGATCCTGATGCCACTCATGAGAATAAGCAGCTTGCTTTTCAATGATCTCTAACGCCTCTTCTTCAGTCTTATCCATTAACGTACCACCTGCAGCTTGATCAATACTCTGACGCGTAGGAATATCACAACCTTTGTAGAAAATCTGAACCTTCTGTAAATCATTCAACCCGTGTTGCGGGCACGAGCGTAACAAAGTAGCAAAACGGTCCCAAGCATCAAACAATGTCTCACTGCTCTTTTGTCTAAATTGCGAAATATCTGCTTGAAGTCGAGCAGCTCGAGATGCAGGGAAAAACTTTGACAAAAACTTATCCTCCAAAGTCTCCCAAGATCTAATCGTACCCTCAGGTTGCTTATCTAACCATCTCTTAGCTTCTCCCTTAAGAGTCCAAGGGAAAAGTCTTGTCTTAATTGAAGTGTCGGCAACCTCATGTAGCTTAAACAAGTTACAAACATCATTAAAATTACGAAGATGCTCGTTAGCATCCTCGGTATCTTTGCCATAGAATCGGCAATCAGAAGAAATCAAATTCAGGATCGGCCCTGTAATTTGAAAAGGCTGAGTAATATTCGGTTGAGTAATCGAATTGCCTTGGCCTCCTCGGGTGGCCTTTAACTTTTCAGCCATAGTCTGAGGACGGGGTGCTTCTCCTTCGGCCATTTCTTCAGTTTCTGTAGTATCAGACGAAGCGTAAGAGTCTTCTTCGTTAAAAATTTCAGGTGGTGTCTCGGGCACCACAGTCTCAGAAGTACTTCCCAAATTAACGTAAGTATCACCCGATGAAACTGATGAATCCACTGTTAACTTTTGCTTCTGACTTAAAGCTTTAAACAACTCTCTTTCAGGCTCGTCAAATGGTTTAACAATTGGAGAATCTGAAGAACGCGTATGTTGCATGCACTACCTGTAACTGCAAGAACACAGCTAACAAACCGATTAAACGCACCGACTCAATTAGAATTAAATTAAACTAAACAGTTAAAATTAACTAAAAACAAACTTAATTTTCAAACTTAATTTTCAACACAACTGTCCCCGGCAGCGGCGCCAAAAACTTGATGTGTGAAATCGCGTCTATAAATTTATAATGGGAAATACCGGTTAAAAGGATTACTACACACTAACGGGCAGTGTACCCGATCGTGCAATAGTATTAAGTTGGTAAATCCAAGTTCGTTCCAAGGATAGTTTAGACGATGAAAATTAAGGTTGTAACTAATAAAAGTAAACTAAGTTGATCTATAAAATGGAAATTACGAGATAATTTGTTTTGTTAGCTATTTAACGATTAGCCAAATCAGGATAGCTTTGAAAATAAAAGACAATATTTTTTTGGTTTTTAAGTTTAAGCTTTAAAGCAAACAAAAGAGTAAATAAAGATAGTTGTAAAACAAATAAGAGAACAAATGTTCGTCTAGACCTTTTACACCTAGTGCTGGATGTAATTAGATTAAGCTCGAATTGTGGATTTAAAGCATGTGAGTTTCCTAATCGGTCCACCTGGAATTCCCCAGTGCAGACACAACAACCAAGATTACACAGCACGGAATTCCCCGAAACTTAAGACCTCCTAGATGTGATAAGTTGACTCAACTGATAATCAGGTTCAAATTATAACTCTACTCTCGTAGTAATCAATAATCACACCAACTCTCGTTGTGAGTGATTTACACCTTAATCGTCTAGCCTTTTGAATTCAATTTACTATCGTCTCCGATTAAGCAAACAACCAATTAAGACAAACCAGTTGAAAATATATATATTAAATTGATGAACTCTCGTCCTATCAAACAAACATACAATCAATTGAATCGAAAAGAACAAGTTTCATATGATGCATTCATGTATTCAAAACTTCAAATCAAAATACTTAATAATCCAACAATTAATGAAAATCACATCCAACACATAGGTTTATTAGTCTAGACAAACATAAAGATTTAGCCAACAATCATGGCAACAATAAAAATTAAAGTAATAAATAAAGATAACATCTTTGGATAATTAAGAATCAACCTAACACGATGAATCTTGAAGAACGGTTGGATCGATCCTTGAAATCGTAATGATTGGAGTGTTAATTGAACCTTGGAATTCCCCAAAAGTTGCAGAAATTCGCACCTCTAAACTCCAAAAATCGGCTGCCAAAAGATAACCCTTGAAAAATAAACTGCAGCCTTTTTATACGAACAAAATAACTGACCGACCTGTTTTGCGCGGTGCGCAAAATCTGCGCGGCGCGCAAATGCTGATACAAAACTGTCTCGTAAACTTTGCAATCCCCTGGTCCGAAATTGTGCTATTTGCGCGGTGCGCAACCATATGCGCGGCGCGCAGTCTGTCTTTCAGCTATCCTTCCACCAAATTACTTATAATATGACTAAAACAAACCCAAAATCACTCAATAACCTGGAAGTTGCTGTAAACGCGCCATAATCACCATAATATCAATAAATTAATACTTCTCGGCTCTTAAACCATAATCTTCCAAAAACTCGTGAATAAAAGCTAAAAACCGTATCCGAAGGACCAAAAATGAAGGATATTGCCTCGATAATTATATGAGAAATGGGCAATATCAGTATGTATATTGTCAATTGTACACAACAGGGTAAAACAGCGCATTTTTAAAGCCTGGCATTAAGTTCAGTAAAAGCTACTAATTTTGATGACAAAACAAAAAACAAATGTGATGTAACAACAAGACGGAATGAACAAATGATGTGCACCATTTATCATTCAGCAAACAAACGCCAATATGTTTGGAACTTTGATAAAATTTAATCATTTTTCTACGCTAATCACCCTCAATAATTTAAATTGTTACTGATTTCTTGCAAATGAGGGCATTGCAAGATCTTAAGTGTGGGAAGGGTTTAAATTCTTTCGGATTTTTAAAATTTTTGACTTATACACTTGGTTACCATTAGAAATACTAGTAACGCAGTAGTTGTATTAGAATCTAGTGCTCTCTGATAATAAAGAACAGCCCTAGTCTTATATACTGACTACCAATTCTAGTAAAAGTTTTCAAAATTTTCAATTAAATGAATTCAAAATCATATTTATACATATTTATGAACGATAAAACTAGATATTAACACCGAAATTATTGTTACCTCGGAAATGACATAAATTGAGAAACAAACCAAAATGTTAGAATTCATTTAAAATAGAATAGAGGACAATAAAAAGGAAAATAAAAGCCAAGTGTGGGAAAAATTTACCAAGTTATTTAAAAACATATATCACATATTTTTGTACAAATAATTGAAGATACTTTTGTTTTGGACAAAATTAACCGTTTTACCCGAAAAACTGTAATATATTTGAAAGAAAGATGGATCTACACGATGAATCAATTCCATCATTAAAAGGAAGTAAAGTCTTCTGAAAAAGACACGCGCTTCTTGATTTAGGTCAGGAAGTTGTCGTCCAGACCAGTTGTAGAGTCTACGAAAAACCTTGAAAAGTTTTCTCGAAAATCAGCTAGAAATTCACGGACCTCAGAATCAAACAGGGTCGCCAAGTGGTCAGACTTATCCTAACCATGAGAGGATCTGTCTCGTAAAATGGGGAGGACGCCGTGCAAATTAGCTTGATAAGACTAATGAATCAGATCCCCAGAAAGGATAATCTCCTTAAAAGATCAAAAATCAGCTTTTAAGCCTGATATTACTAAATCCTTGAGATTGACCTTAAAGATTGAGAATTACAAACTCATGGAATTCGATGATATCTAAACTCGAGCTTGAACGAGAAAATATTTTGATCAAAATTACAAACCGATTTGTTTTCTGAAAAACCCATTTTTATTGCGTTCATTACCATTTAACGTAAAATCCTAGGAATTCACCTGGAATTCATTAGGTCACCTGAACCAAATTGGGTGTCAACCGTAAGAACGGTGGTTGCATAGCATGGTCAAAGACAGGACCTTGTGCCAGACCGAAAAACGATAGGGTGAGCTTTACTATTGGTCGTGAATGATAATAAGTATGTTTTCATGATGCATACAGGCTGAAAATTAGAGTTTTATCATTAGCGAATAATTTGGATAAACAATCCATTTATATGAAGAGTACGAATGAAGCTAACATAGAAGAGTGAAATGAGTAAGTGTAGATTCATCTTATCATTTGACGTAGATATGATTGATTTCCAGATTTCAAGGGATTTGAAGAAAATCTTTGTAATAAGATTTGATTCTCCGGTAACAAAGGGAATTAGGATCTGCTTTAAATGCGCTCGTCCATTTTAATTGTTCTGTCAGAGATTTTCTTATAAATTTGCCTCCTTCGTTTTCTTACAACTCACACCTTCTGTTGATGCATTTTATGCAAGTCCCTAGACATCTACCCACGTCCATTGCAGGTACAACAGTTTACAGGCCACCATGATCGTTCGTTATTATCCTATCCGTGTTAGTATGTGGTTACAGGAACTGCAGGAATGAGATTTGGATGTTTGACTATGTTAGACTTAGTCAGACGTCCGAGTGAAGCCTCACTCGTACGGCTGACAGGCTCATACGCACGGTTGATGCTGAGCTAAGTCACAATTACAACCTAAATGAGAATACACGAGTGAGTGATCACCCGTACGGTTGATGAAGCCAACTCGTATGTGTGATGGATAAATCGTACGGGTGAGTCAACAGCAGGAGTATATAAAGTCTTATGTTCTTCATTTTAGGTTAAGCCTCTCATTTGTTACACACACTCAGATCTGGTGAGCTCCTCCGATTCTCTCTCAACCCAAATCACCCAGGTGGTGAATAATAGCTCTAGGTGTTGATCTAATCACACTTTATTTAGTTGTGGTATGACTAAATTAATCTCAAAAAGCTTAACCTATTCACTAGAGGGTTTGATTCACTTATTCCGTCATTGTGTGAGTTAAATCTGTTGATTTCTAAGTTCCTAGTCATGTTTCATTACTTTCTATTCTTTCCCCTTCAACTCATATTTTAAAGTATTCATCAATATGCTCCATCCAGTTCTGATTCTCAATATACTTCTAAATTTCATATCGGTCATTCTTCTTTTTCATCTACCGCCGAAAGAATCTATTTACTTCTACTATACTCTTGGGTTTATAGTGTTTCTAGTTCTCCCGTGTCTTTATATTGCTATATGCATCGATATATATGGTTTATAACTTTTGGTTTGTCGTTGGACTTTATATCTTCCCTTATGTTTCAAAGTCTCTGTTTCTATCTTCTATAATCATTGTCATCCACAGTTAATGCTCTGTTTTATTTGCTGCAATTTATACCCCAATTTCTATTTCGGAGTTTTGTCCTTTCGTTTCTTCTTCTTGCGATTAAGCACCGCTTGTAATGGTCCAGAATTTGCAGATATGAATTTTGGAATGAACATTGTTAATGTTCTAGGAAGAAAATTGTAATGGCACGATCTTGACTTGTCAAATTACCAGAATACCTCAGAAAAAGCCGAATCATCAAGAAATATTTTCTTGATATTTTAGAGGTTAAATAGAATACAAGAGTCGTATAACATGGCACATGATGATGTTATGATCTGTGAATCATCACGTTCCATTTAGAAACTCAGCATGAATTACTGTAATATAATCACGTTGATCAAGTGTCATTATATTATACTAACTCATGCTTCAGTTTCCAACACTACTTCAAAAACATTCATATTTTAAACTCAAAGGTTTACAGAGTATAGGAACTAAACAGTTTCCTTTTTGATGTAATACAGATAGCGCAAAGAGATAAATGATTCCAGATAAGAATAGTTATGGAAATATCTTCAGAAATATGGAGGATATTTATAATGAAAGATACGATGATATCTTAGAATTTCTAATATCAGAGGATGATGGAGTATATTGTCTGTAAGGGTTTAGTGTCAGGAGCAAGGTATTCGTTAATGACTTCAGCAGACATTGAATCATTTGGATTCTTTAAAGGCAGGTTCAATCTTTGTGATTTGTCCACAGCCTCCTTCATACTTTGCTCAATCCATTTTCCAGTTCCAAAACTTCTCTATTTCTGAGCTTTGCTAATACACTAATCTTTATCATCAAACTTTTTACTGCTAAGGTCGTTTACAGTGTTTGTTGCTTCATCAGCATTTCGAGAACTAGTTCGCGGTTCAGAGTGTTTTTCAGAAACTTCACATTCGAAGTATGTAAGCCTTGGAAATAGACGTTATGTATAACTGTTGGCGTCAACATGCTGTGAGATTTCAAAATACTGATTGCTAATTCCCAATGATTCGTATGGCAATTCTCGTTACAAGAGGCAGATGAGTAAATGATGAGGTTTCGATAAATATATTGATTCTTCGGAATGCCCAAGATTAGTGAAGTTGTTGGTAAGTTTATTGCTAATGTGGTGGAATATGAAAGGTTCTCCGGTAACAAAAGGGTAATCACATATATCAAAATTATGATAAGGCTACTCCGAATGAAAAAATCGAAGTTGTCTTGCTGGAGCTGTGATATAATTTGCTACTTTGCAAAGGAATTGCAAGGTTATTTTTGCTAATAAATGCCAAAAGATCTGACACAGATATGTGTTGAATTATGACTTTGGTTTCGAGAGCTTTTTAAGTACATAACTATGGGAAATATGTGGTTGGATCATCATCTTGATTGCTCATTATTTGAAGTGTCTTCAGAGATTTTCAAAGGATTTGAACACAGATTGTAATCGTTTGTATACATTTGATGTTCTAACACACTTTTAAAGTCAAAGTATAGCTTTGAAAGATGTAGGAATCTAAAAGTGATGGTACCGGTTATATCTCAAATTGAATTCTGAGATTTTAAAATCAGAATATGTAATTGGGTTTGAATAAGTATGGTTGTTTTGATTTCTATGAAAGAATGTATATTATTGTGAAAGTAGGAAGTATAATTGATAATTTGCTTAATCTGATTCGAAGATTGTAACATATTAATTGTGAATTTATATATATCTCTCGGGTATTACCTACCCGTTAAAAAAAATTTCACAATTAATATTTTGTACATAAGAATTTTATTACAGTCTTTATGAAAATATATATGTATATATCTCCTCAGATGTAACATAGATTTTAATGAGTTAATACTAAATTAAACTCATTCGGTTTACGGTTGGAACTAGAATTGAATAATTCCTTGAAGACTTTAGAGGTTACATAAGTATTTCTTCAATAATATTGAAATTATGAATCAATACTTCGTTATTTGTTGAGATGTGATGTTGGTTTTTGTTAAATTTTGTGAACTTCGCAAAGTACGAATGATGTTATCTGAAAAGTTTCAGTTACATCAATGATGAAGTGTAAAATCAAATATATACTTGATTTATTAGGAATTGGAATTTGTTGAATTGAGACAGAGATTGTAGTTAACGATGGTTAAGTCGCGGGCGAGGGATGTACATTATTGCATATTTGTAATATGAATTAACCGAGTAGTTAAGATTCACACACAATAGCTTAGCACGGAAAGATTTATTTTTTATTTCAAAATATATATATATATATATATATATATATATATATATATATATATATATATATATATATATATATATATATATATATAATTTCTTCAGAGGGAATGAGTTAATTCTTCATAACTTGTTGATACAATATACACGTTATTGATTCGTAATGATGTCCACAGTGATTCTTGAACTGACGGAGTTTGTGATGTTATAGGTGTTGTTGATTCTGATGTTGACTGTACTGACGATGCTGGTGACGTTGACGGTACTGTTAATGTTGTTGGTAAAACAAGTTTAACTTGTTAATCACACACCATTTTTGTCAGGGTTTTTACTCTTCCTTCTATCATTTTGGTTCGCTTAACTGATTTATGGTTAGGGCTAGATTAGATAATCTCTAAGACTTTAGAGATTATATAATCGCCGCGGAATGTTTCTCTAATGAAGTTATGAATTAATACTTCGTCAGTTATTGTTGTTGGTACTCCTTGGTATCTATGGTGCGTATGACGTTGATGCTCGTGGGACAGATTGTGAAGTTGAGGTTTACAAAGCGGTTGTGGTTGGAGGTGATAATGGTACTGTTGGCGTTGATGATGGTGGTACTGGTTATGCTGCTGGTGCTGCTGCTGGTGTTTGTAATCTCTGCACCATATTCTCCAACGCCACTACCCGAGCGCGAAGTTCGTTGACTTCTTCTATTATTCCAGGATGATTGTTGGTCGGAACGAGCGGATAAATAAAATCTAGAATTTGATGTAGTATATAATCGTGACGAGATACCCTGGAAATGAGAGAGAAAATGGTGTCTCGAACAGGTTCACCGGTAAGTGCTTCAGGTTCTTCGCCAAGAGGGCAATGTAGTGGATGGAAAGGATCGCCTTCTTCTTGTTTCTAATGATTGAGGAGGCTACGAACCCATCCCCAATTCATCCAGAATAGGTGATGACTGATTAGTTGATCCATTCCGGTCACACTGCTTTCGGAGCTTGAGTGAGATTCCATTTCGGAATCCGAGTGACTTGAACTGATGACAAATTCTATTTTGTACGATTGGATAAAGGATTTTTCGATATAAAATGATTTTTCGGCTATCGGGTGGTATTTTATTTACATAGGATATCTATATATAGAGATCAAAAGATTTCATAGATTACGGAGGAATTTGCGGGATATGTCAGGCAAAGTTTAAAGTAACAGATACGATAAGATATGATTTAGCAGATACGCTAAGATATGAATTTTGTCTATACACTACTCATGCAATTAATGTAGCAAGACGTGTCTAGACTAATAATGATAAGCAGGTAATTTCCTATGGATGATAAGCAGATGATTTCCGACTTGAAATGATAAGCAAAACTTTTGACATGCAGACACGGTCGAAGTCCAGACTCACTAATGCATCCTAACGACTTATCAGTTAGACACACTAATGCAGACCTGGTTCGCTAAGACCACCGCTCTGATACCAACTGAAAGGACCCGTTCATATACATTATAAATGATTCACAATAATTGATTACATCGCGAGGTATTTGACCTCTATATGATACATTTTACAAACATTGCATTTGTTTTTAAAAGACAAACTTTCTTTACATCGAAAATTGACAGGCATGCATACTATTTCATAATATCCACTATCCAACTATAAATTGACTTAATAATAATAATTTTTAATGAACTCAATGACTTGAATGCAACGTTCTTCGAAATATGCCATGAAAGACTCCAATTAATATCTTTAAAATGAGCAAATGCACAGCGGAAGATTTCTTTAATACCTGAGAATAAACATGCTTTAAAGTGTCAACCAAAAGGTTGGTGAGTTCATTAGTTTATCATAATCATTCATTTTCATCATTTTAATAGACCACAAGAATTTCATTTCCAGTTCTCATAAATATACGTCCCATGCATAGAGACAAAAATCATTCATATGGATTGAACACCTGGTAACCGACATTCACAATATGCATATAAGAATATCCCCATCATTCCGGGATCCTCCTTCGGACATGATATAAATTTCTAAGTATTAAAGCATCCGGTACTTTGGATAGGGCTTGTTGGGCCCAATAGATCTATCTTTAGGATTCGCGTCAATTAGGGTGTCTGTTCCCTAATTCTTAGATTACCAGACTTAATAAAAAGGGGCATATTCGATTTTGATAATTCAACCATATAATGTAGTTTCGATTACTTGTGTCTATTTCATAAAACATTTATAAAAATTGCGCATGTATTTTCAGCCCAAAAAATATAAAGGGTAAAAAAGGCAAATGAAACTCACCATACTGTATTTCGTAGTGAAAATACATATAACGTCATTGAACTAGTGCAAGGTTGGCCTCGGATTCACGAACCTAAATTAATTATATATAATTATATGTTGGTCAATATTTGTCTAACAATTAGGTCAGGTCATAGTGTACCACAATCCTAATGCTCGAGACTAATATGCAAAAGTCAACAAAAGTCAATTTGACTCAAAATGATTTTCAAAATTTATACATGATTATAATATATTTTAAATATCGTCGTTTTATATTTTTAAAAGATTTATTAGAGTAAATAATATAATTCATTTATTAATAAATAAAATTTTATATTAAAATTTATATAATAAAATATACTTTTATATATATTAAGTAATAAAATTTATAGGGTTCATTTAATATCATAAAGATAATATGATAGGTATTATTAAAGTAATTTATTACACGTAGTAAAATATGTTTGTATTACATATTTATTTGATAAAATAATATCTATAATATTAGTAAGTAAAAGTTGTATTATTTTGTAATAATAATTATTATTATAAAAATATCAATATTTATAATTACTAAGATGATATTATGATAAAACGATAATTCTAATTATGATAACTTTAATATTTACGATAATTTTTAATATTATCTTTAAAATAATAATTCTATTTAAAATGATAATAAAAATGATATTTTAAAGTAACAATGACATTTCTATTAAAATGATAATTTTTGTTAAAATGATAATTTTTGTTAAAATGATAGTTTTGATACTAACGATACTTTTAATAATAATAGTAATGATAAAAATAATAAGAACGATAATTTTATATAAATCAATATCTTATAATATTTTAATTTCATCATGATACTCTTACTCATTATTTTCTAATCGTTTCGTTTAATAGCTTTTAATCGTCTTTTATATCGTGTTCATAATAATGATAATAATAGTAATCAAAATAATTAGGTGTTACTAATATTAGTTTTAATTACAATAAAACTAATAATGATAATTACTATGACATTATTAACGATAATGATAATATAATAATAATAATAACAATAACCATTTTTAAATAATGATATATATATTAATAATGATAATAATAATAATGATAATAATAATAATAATAATACTAATTATAACTTTAATGATAATAACGATAGTAATAATAATAAAAATAACAATTTTTAATGATAAATCCTTTTATTGATAAAGATAATAATAATAATAATAATAATAATAATAATAATAATAATAATAATAATAATAATAATAATAATAATAATAATAATAATAATAATAATAATAAGATAAAACTAGAATGACGATAATAACGACGATAATAATAATCATTTTTAATAATAATACAAAAATTCGATGGACTATAACTTCAAATCCGTTCATCGAAATCATTCGATATCTGAATGAAAAGTTCTTAATTTTTCGCTAGCTTTCCAACGACATGCATATCTTATACCTTATTTCAGTCACATATATAACTAATTCAGGATTCAACATAACCTAACTAAAGGCAATATCAAAAGTACAAACATGCATAATCCTATATACTCGAGCACTAGTCAGGGATACACTATTAGTATGTAAAAGTTAAATTATGAGTACTCACGTATCAATATTGAGATTCAATATTGCAGGAAAGGTACGTAGACGCAACGGAGATGATAAACACTATATTGACCTCACGAGCATACCCATGAACCATACCCAATCACCTCCATAGCTATAACCCATAATTTTTTTAATCCAATCCCACTCGAAAAACAATTTCGAAATTACTCGGACAGCACTCCGACGTAATATTTTATGTATACTAATAATATCTTGAAATAATACGGAGTAAATATATATATGTAAATCGATTGAGAGAGTTTAGAGAAAAATATTTTCAAGTTTCTATGAAATAATGAAACCTATTGAATTCTATTTATAATAGATTTTTGAATTATTAAAGTGAATTATTAAAGTATGAATTATTAAAGTGAATTATTAAAGTATGAATTATTAAAGTGAATTATTAAAGTATGAATTATTAAAGTGAATTATTAAAGTATGAATTATTAAAGTGAATTATTAAAGTATGAATTATTAAAGTGAATTATTAAAGTTAAAGTAAAGGTAAAGGTAAAGTTTAAGTATAGTAAAAGTATAAAACTATGTACGTATAATACGCGTATAAATATATATAATATTAATTTAAATCGTTATATATATTTAATAAAGTAAAATATAAATATCATTATCTTTATCATACTGGTTAAGTAATGAGTTGTCAAAAGTGGTTCTAGATATTTATAAAAGTTATATACGTTTTAATAATAAAGTTCTTTTTAAACTGAAAACGTTTTTGTACGTTTGAAACTAAATCAAATAAATATAATAATTTTGTTTTCCAAAACCAAATATATTTTTAAGAATCATTTTGTTTAAAGGTTAAAATAATGGAAATCGTTATATCATAAAACGTTTTAGAAAAGTAGTATCATATATATTCATAATAGGTTTCAAGTTTTTAAATTACAGTCTGTTGGTGAAGCATGGAATAAAGTTCAAAGGTTAAATAAACGTATGAAATCATCTTAATGAAAAATGTCGAGTTACTTAACTTGTCGATATCCAACATCTAAGTTAGTTACACTTCACGTTCTTACTTATAAATCACTTTACCATTTTCCGAATGTTGTCAAAAAGAATAGATTTCTTAAATCATAGTGGACCTCATAACATAGACCCGTAATTATATCACAATGTATCTGATAAATCAATCATTTGATATTATCTTCTAATTCCATCGATAAACATATTGAAACAAATACGTTCATGTAAAGTATTATACGTTTAATACTTTATTAATATTCTCAAGTTATAATATATATACCTATATATACATATTTATTTATATATAACGGTTCGTGAATCGTCAGAATTTGGTCGAGGTTATAATGAATGTATGAACACAATTTAAAATTCTTGATATTTAACTTAACAAACTTTGCTTATCGTGTCGGAATAATATAAAGATAAAGTTTAAATTTGGTTGGAAATTTTCGGGTTGTCACAGTACCTACCCGTTAAAGAAATTTCGTCCCGAAATTTGAGTGGAAAGGTTGTGAATGATAATAAGTATGTTTTCATGATGCATACAGGCTGAAAATTAGAGTTTTATCATTAGCGAATAATTTGGATAAACAATCCATTTATATGAAGAGTACGAATGAAGCTAACATAGAAGAGTGAAATGAGTAAGTGTAGATTCATCTTATCATTTGACGTAGATATGATTGATTTCCAGATTTCAAGGGATTTGAAGAAAATCTTTGTAATAAGATTTGATTCTCCGGTAACAAAGGGAATTAGGATCCGCTTTAAATGCGATCGTCCATTTTAATTGTTCTGTCGGAGATTTCCTTATAAATTCACCTCCTTCGTTTTCTTACAACTCACACCTTCTGTTGATGCATTTTATGCAAGTCCCTAGACATCTACCCACGTCCATTGCAGGTACAACAGTTTACAGGCCACCATGATCGTTCGTTATTATCCTATCCGTGTTAGTATGTGGTTACAGGAACTGCAGGAATGAGATTTGGATGTTTGACTATGTTAGACTTAGTCAGACGTCCGAGTGAAGCCTCACTCGTACGGCTGACAGGCTCATACGCACGGTTGATGCTGAGCTAAGTCACAATTACAACCTAAATGAGAATACACGAGTGAGTGATCACCCGTACGGTTGATGAAGCTAACTCGTATGTGTGATGGATGAATCGTACGGGTGAGTCAACAGCAGGAGTATATAAAGTCTTATGTTCTTCATTTTAGGTTAAGCCTCTCATTTGTTACACACACTCAGATCTGGTGAGCTCCTCCGATTCTCTCTCAACCCAAATCACCTAGGTGGTGAATAATAGCTCTAGGTGTTGATCTAATCACACTTTATTTAGTTGTGGTATGACTAAATTAATCCTAAAAAGCTTAACCTATTCACTAGAGGGTTTGATTCACTTATTCCGTCATTGTGTGAGTTAAATCTGTTGATTTCTAAATTCCTAGTCATGTTTCATCACCTTCTATTCTTTCCCCCTCAACTCATATTTTAAAGTATTCATCAATATGCTCCATCCAGTTCTGATTCTCAATATACTTCTAACTTTCATATCGGTCATTCTTCTTTTTCATCTACCGCCGAAAGAATCTATTTACTTCTACTATACTCTTGGGTTTATAGTGTTTCTAGTTCTCCCGTGTCTTTATATTGCTATATGCATCGATATATATGGTTTATAACTTTTGGTTTGTCGTTGAACTTTATATCTTCCCTTATATTTCAAAGTCTCTGTTTCTATCTTCTATAATCATTGTCATCCACAGTTAATGCTCTCTTTTATTTGCTGCAATTTATACCCCAATTTCTATTTCGGAGTTTTGTCCTTTCGTTTCTTCTTCTTGCGATTAAGCACCGCTTGTAATGGTCCAGAATTTGCAGATATGAATTTTGGAATGAACATTGTTAATGTTCTAGGAAGAAAATTGTAATGGCACGATCTTGACTTGTCAAATTACCAGAATACCTCAGAAAAAGCCGAATCATCAAGAAATATTTTCTTGATATTTTAGAGGTTAAATAGAATACAAGAGTCGTATAACATGGCACATGATGATGTTATGATCTGTGAATCATCACGTTCCATTTAGAAACTCAGCATGAATTACTGTAATATAATCACGTTGATCAAGTGTCATTATATTATACTAACTCATGCTTCAGTTTCCAACACTACTTCAAAAACATTCATATTTTAAACTCAAAGGTTTACAGAGTATAGGAACTAAACAGTTTCCTTTTTGATGTAATACAGATAGCGCAAAGAGATAAATGATTCCAGATAAGAATAGTTATGGAAATATCTTCAGAAATATGGAGGATATTTATAATGAAAGATATGATGATATCTTAGAATTTCTAATATCAGAGGATGATGAAGTATATTGTCTGTAAGGGATTAGTGTCAGGAGCAAAGTATTCGTTAATGACTTCAGCAGACACTGAATCATTTGGATTCTTTAAAGGCAGGTTCAATCTTTGTGATTTGTCCACAGCCTCCTTCATACTTTGCTCAATCCATTTTCCAGTTCCAAAACTTCTCTATTTCTGAGCTTTGCTAATACACTAATCTTTATCATCAAACTTTTTACTGCTAAGGTCGTTTACAGTTTTTGTTGCTTCATCAGCATTTCGAGAACTAGTTCGCGGTTCAGAGTGTTTTTCAGAAACTTCACATTTGAAGTATGTAAGCCTTGGAAATAGACGTTATGTATAACTGTTGGCGTCAACATGCTGTGAGATTTCAAAATACTGATTGCTAATTCCCAATTATTCGTATGGCAATTCTCGTTACAAGAGGCAGATGAGTAAATGATGAGGTTTCGATAAATATAATGATTCTTCGGAATGCCCAAGATTAGTGAAGTTGTTGGTAAGTTTATTGCTAATGTGGTGGAATATGAAAGGTTCTCCGGTAACAAAAGGGTAATCACATATATCAAAATTATGATAAGGCTACTCCGAATGAAAAAATCGAAGTTGTCTTGCTGGAGCTGTGATATAATTTGCTACTTTGCAAAGGAATTGCAAGGTTATTTTTGCTAATAAATGCCAAAAGATCTGACACAGATATGTGTTGAATTATGACTTTGGTTTCGAGAGCTTTTTAAGTACATAACTATGGGTAATATGTGGTTGGATCATCATCTCGATTGCTCATTATTTGAAGTGTCTTCAGAGATTTTCGAAGGGTTTGAACACAGATTGTAATCGTTTGTATACATTTGATGTTCTAACACACTTTTAAAGTCAAAGTATAGCTTTGAAAGATGTAGGAATCTAAAAGTGATGGTACCGGTTATATCTCAAATTGAATTCTGAGATTTTAAAATCAGAATATGTAATTGGGTTTGAATAAGTATGGTTGTTTTGATTTCTATGAAAGAATGTATATTATTGTGAAAGTAGGAAGTATAATTGATAATTTGCTTAATCTGATTCGAAGATTGTAACATATTAATTGTGAATTTATATATATCTCTCGGGTATTACCTACCCGTTAAAAAAAATTTCACAATTAATATTTTGTACATAAGAATTTTATTACAGTCTTTATGAAAATATATATGTATATATCTCCTCAGATGTAACATAGATTTTAATGAGTTAATACTAAATTAAACTCATTCAGTTTACGGTTGGAACTAGAATTGAATAATTCCTTGAAGGCTTTAGAGGTTACATAAGTATTTCTTCAATAATATTGAAATTATGAATCAATACTTCGTTATTTGTTGAGATGTGATGTTGGTTTTTGTTAAATTTTGTGAACTTCGCAAAGTACGAATGATGTTATCTGAAAAGTTTCAATTACATCAATGATGAAGTGTAAAATCAAATATATACTTGATTTATTAGGAATTGGAATTTGTTGAATTGAGACAGAGATTGTAGTTAACGATGGTTAAGTCGCGGGCGAGGGATGTACATTATTGCATATTTGTAATATGAATTAACCGAGTAGTTAAGATTCACACACAATAGCTTAGCACAGAAAGATTTATTTTTTATTTCAAAATATATATATATATATATATATATATATATATATATATATATATATATATATATATATATAATTTCTTCAGAGGGAATGAGTTAATTCTTCATAACTTGTTGATACAATATACACGTTATTGATTCGTAATGATGTCCACAGTGATTCTTGAACTGACGGAGTTTGTGATGTTATAGGTGTTGTTGATTCTGATGTTGACTGTACTGACGATGCTGGTGACGTTGACGGTACTGTTGATGCTGTTGGTAAAACAAGTTTAACTTCTTAATCACACATCATTTTTGTCAGGGTTTCTACTCTTCCTTCTATCATTTTGGTTCGCTTAACTGATTTATGGTTAGGGCTAGATTAGATAATCTCTAAGACTTTAGAGATTATATAATCGCCGCGGAATGTTTCTCCAATGAAGTTATGAATTAATACTTCGTCAGTTATTGTTGTTGGTACTCCTTGTTATCTATGGTGCGTATGATGTTGATGCTCGTGGGATAGATTGTGAAGTTGAGGTTTACAAAGCGGTTGTGGTTGGAGGTGGTAATGGTACTGTTGGCGTTGATGATGGTGGTACTGGTTATGCTGCTGGTGCTGCTGCTGGTGTTTGTAATCTCTGCACCATATTCTCCAACGCCACTACCCGAGCGCGAAGTTCGTTGACTTCTTCTATTATTCCAGGATGATTGTCGGTCGGAACGAGCGGATAAATAAAATCTAGAATTTGATGTAGTATATAATTGTGACGAGATACCCTGGAAATGAGAGAGAAAATGGTGTCTCGAACAGGTTCACCGGTAAGTGCTTCAGGTTCTTCGCCAAGAGGGCAATGTAGTGGATGGAAAGGATCGCCTTCTTCTTGTTTCCAATGATTGAGGAGGCTACGAACCCATCCCCAATTCATCCAGAATAGGTGATGACTGATTAGTTGATCCATTCCGGTCACACTGCTTTCGGAGCTTGAGTGAGATTCCATTTCGGAATCCGAGTGACTTGAACTGATGACAAATTCCATTTTGTACGATTGGATAAAGGATTTTTCGATATAAAATGATTTTTCGGCTATCGGGTGGTATTCTATTTACATAGGATATCTATATATAGAGATCAAAAGATTTCATAGATTACGGAGGAATTTGAAGGGATATGTCAGGCAAAGTTTAAAGTAACAGATACGATAAGATATGATTTAGCAGATACGCTAAGATATGAATTTTGTCTATACACTACTCATGCAATTAATGTAGCAAGACGTGTCTAGACTAATAATGATAAGCAGGTATTTTCCTATGGATGATAAGCAGATGATTTCCGACTAGAAATGATAAGCAAAACTTTTGACATGCAGACACGGTCGAAGTCCAGACTCACTAATGCATCCTAACGACTTATCAGTTAGACACACTAATGCAGACTTGGTTCGCTAAGACCATCGCTCTGATACCAACTGAAAGGACCCGTTCATATACATTATAAACGATTCACAATAGTTGATTACATCGCGAGGTATTTGACCTCTATATGATACATTTTACAAACATTGCATTTGTTTTTAAAAGACAAACTTTCTTTACATCGAAAATTGACAGGCATGCATACCATTTCATAATATCCACTATCCAACTATAAATTGACTTAATAATAATAATTTTTAATGAACTCAATGACTTGAATGCAACGTTCTTCGAAATATGCCATGAAAGACTCCAATTAATATCTTTAAAATGAGCAAATGCACAGCGGAAGATTTCTTTAATACCTGAGAATAAACATGCTTTAAAGTGTCAACCAAAAGGTTGGTGAGTTCATTAGTTTATCATAATCATTCATTTTCATCATTTTAATGGACCATGAGAATTTCATTTCCAGTTCTCATAAATATACGTCCCATGCATAGAGACAAAAATCATTCATATGGATTGAACATCTGGTAACCGACATTCACAATATGCATATAAGAATATCCCCATCATTCCGGGATCCTCCTTCGGACATGATATAAATTTCGAGGTACTAAAGCATCCGGTACTTTGGATGGGGCTTGTTGGGCCCAATAGATCTATCTTTAGGATTCGGTCAATTAGGGTGTCTGTTCCCTAATTCTAAGATTACCAGACTTAATAAAAAGGGGCATATTCGATTTTCGATAATTCAACCATATAATGTAGTTTCGATTACTTGTGTCTATTTCGTAAAACATTTATAAAAATTGCGCATGTATTCTCAGCCCAAAAAATATAAAGGGTAAAAAAGGCAAATGAAACTCACCATACTGTATTTCGTAGTGAAAATACATATAACGTCATTGAACTAGTACAAGGTAGGCCTCGGATTCATGAACCTAAATTAATTATATATAATTATATGTTGGTCAATATTTGTCTAACAATTAGGTCAGGTCATAGTGTAGTGACCCGTCCTAATCCACCTGGACGAAGTCATCAACATCTGGTCCCATTGCGAGGTACTGACCTAAATACGCCATGTACGACTCCAAGTAATATCTTTAAAATGAGCAAATGCACAGCGGAAGATTTCTTTTATACCTGAGAATAAACATGCTTAAAAGTGTCAACCAAAAGGTTGGTGAGTTCATAGGTTTATCATAACAATCATTTCAATATATTAATAGACCACAAAATTTCCGTTTATAAATATATGTACACTCGCAAGTGTATAAATGTATTCTATAAGTTGTAGGCACCCGGTAACAAGCCTTAACGTTCATGTTTTACCCTCTGAAGTACACCAGATCAGGTGTGTTTAATATAACCTCGAAGTACTAAAGCATCCCATAGTCAGGATGGGGTTTGTCAGGCCCAATAGATCTATCTTTAGAATTCGCGCCTACCGTACATAGACAAGTAGTTTAATGTTACCAAGCTAAGGGTATATTTCTGGTTTAAACCCACGTAGAATTTGTTTTAGTACTTGTGCCTATTTCGTAAAACATTTATAAAACAACGCATGTATTCTCAGCCCAAAAATATATATTGCAAAAGCAATTAAAAAGGGAGTAAATGAAACTCACCATACTGTATTTTGTAGTAAAAATACATATGACGTCATTTAACAAGTGTAGGGTTGACCTCGGATTCACGAACCTCAAGAAAAAGTTCCAAAAATAATAACTATGCCCGGGCTCGAACCTGAGACCTCTCGCTAACCTGAATCTCCCTTAGACCAGCTGAGCTAGCCTACTTTTCTGATTTAATTACATTTCCAAATATAATTAACCCATATTTTCGATTGCCTTTTTCTTTATAAACCCATTTAGATAACCTTGGTTTATCATCATCATCATCATTTATATCATAACACGTAATCATCCATAATCATCTTATTATTATCATTAGCATAACATCATCATACTACCATTACCACGATCGTAATCATACTTCATCATCATCAATATTTTATGACTCACCATCAATATTTTCGCATATCCATAGCTTCATTATCCTAAATAATTCTAAAAGCCCATGAAAGAATTTACCAGTTTCGGTTTTTGATCAAGATTAATTTGAGCTGTCACCTTTCTTGGAATCTCTATCAACTTCTTTATTTATTTATTTATTTAATATTATTTTTTTAAACGGCATATTCATCCTTATGCTTGTAGTTATCTTCATTAATATAAAAAAAAATACACCAACTTGTCAATTTGGGTGACCCATCTATGTCCACCATTACTTCCACTTTGTCACACACGTAATAAAAAAAATGCTGTATAAATCCAAGTTGACAACTTTATTTTTTTTTTGTGTGGACATATTCCCTTCATTTTATTCGTTAGTTTGCTCGACAGCATAGCAATGAATAGCAGACATCAAACCATTTGAAGCGTATTATTTGTGCAGTGAAAACAGAAGAGGATTGTAGTAATAACCCTCGAAGAGTTGCAGCAGTTTTGTAGAGAGAAAAATTGAGAGAGAGAGAGAGATAATGAGGGTGATGTGTTCATGGTGGTTCACGGCTAAAATATAGCAGAAGTGTTGTAGCAGTAGCAGCGATTTTTGTGATGTTATATGGAGGTGTTTGGGTGTTGATGGTGGTGATATTTGATAAAACTCAACGGTTGATGGTGGTTGTGGTGGTTGTTTGGTCGATCACGAAAACAGTGAACATTAGTCGAATAGTAAAGTAGTAGAAGGAAAGGTGATGGATTGTAGTTTCATGTGGTGATGCTGTATTAGTTACACCATAATAGAAGTTAAAGAGTAATATAGAAGGAGAAGAGATATATTTCTCTTTAGTGAAAGTAGTGGGTTGTCGATGGTGATTTCACGATGGTGGTTGTATCCGCAAAAGCCAAAGGGAGAAGAAACAAGGATGAAGGTTGTAGGTGGTAGTGTGGTGACCTTTTGGGGTTCGGTTTGGTTTTCACGAAAGAAGATTATAAGGCGATAAGATGACGGTTGGTGTATGGCGACCGGGGTGATTTTTGTGAAGGTGTTGGAGAAGAAAAATGAGGGTGATGGTTCTTGGGTTTGGTCATATGGTGTATCTAACACGGGATGTAATCACACTTTATAGTAATTAAAGGTTCACATGTAATTATTCAATCAAGTAAATCAAGAAGAAGAAAACAAGAAAATAAAATAAAGGTGAAACAGACTTTTAACGAAATTTGGAATTGAGTTTGAATTCAGTACTAGTTGATATCGATCTGGCATCAATTAAGAAAACAGATTATATAGTGTGATGGTGATTTGCAACCAAATCCATAATCATTCTGTATTTATATATATATATATATGTATATATATATATATATATACCATATTATATATTTATATAACAGTAAATGTATTTTTATATATATATATATATATATATATATATATATATATAACTGAAATTCATATTCACTTATGTATTTATATATATCTAAATATATCAGTATTTATGTATCTGTATTTATATATTTATTTACATATTTATTTACACATAAATGTTCGTGAACCGTCGAGAATGGTCAATGGTTAAATGAATTCATTTAAACAGTTTCAAAATTTTGTAACTCAATATTACAGACTTTGCTTATCTTATCGGAAACATATAAAGATTAAGTTTAAATTTAGTCGGAAATTCCCGGGTCGTCACACATAGTGTACCACAATCCTAATGCTCGAGACTAATATGCAAAAGTCAACAAAAGTCAATTTGACTCAAAATGATTTCCAAAATTTATACATGATTATAATATATTTTAAATATCGTCGTTTTATATTTTTAAAAGATTTATTAGAGTAAATAATATAATTCATTTATTAATAAATAAAATTTTATATTAAAATTTATATAATAAAATATACTTTTATATATATTAAGTAATAAAATTTATAGGGTTCATTTAATATCATAAAGATAATATGATAGGTATTATTAAAGTAATTTATTACACATAGTAAAATATGTTTGTATTACATATTTATTTGATAAAATAATATCTATAATGTTAGTAAGTAAAAGTTGTATTATTTTGTAATAATAATTATTATTATAAAAATATCAATATTTATAATTACTAAGATGATATTATGATAAAACGATAATTCTAATTATGATAACTTTAATATTTACGATAATTTTTAATACTATCTTTAAAATAATAATTCTATTTAAAATGATAATAAAAATAATATTTTATAGTAACAATGACATTTCTATTAAAATGATAATTTTTGTTAAAATGATAATTTTTGTTAAAATGATAGTTTTGATACTAACGATACTTTTAATAATAATAGTAATGATAAAAATAATAAGAACGATAATTTTATATAAATCAATATCTTATAATATTTTAATTTCATCATGATACTCTTACTCATTATTTCCTAATCATTTCGTTTAATAGCTTTTAATCGTCTTTTATATCGTGTTCATAATAATGATAATAATAGTAATCAAAATAATTAGGTGTTACTAATATTAGTTTTAATTACAATAATACTAATAATGATAATTACTATGACATTATTAACGATAATGATAATATAATAATAATAATAATAACAATAACCATTTTTAAATAATGATATATATATTAATAATGATAATAATAATAATAATAATGATAATAATAATAATAATAATACTAATTATAACTTTAATGATAATAACGATAGTAATAATAATAAAAATAACAATTTTTAATGATAAATCCTTTTATTGATAAAGATAATAATAATAATAATAATAATAATAATAATAATAATAATAATAATAATAATAATAATAATAATAATAATAATAATAAGATAAAACTAGAATGACGATAATAACGACGATAATAATAATCATTTTTAATAATAATACAAAAATTCGATGGACTATAACTTCAAATCCGTTCATCGAAATCATTCGATATCTAAATGAAAAGTTCTTAATTTTTCGCTAGCTTTCCAACGACATGCATATCTTATACCTTATCTCAGTCGCATATATAACTAATTCAGGATTCAACATAACCTAACTAAAGGCAATATCAAAAGTACAAACATGCATAATCCTATATACTCGAGCACTAGTCAGGGATACACTATTAGTATGTAAAAGTTAAATTATGAGTACTCACGTATCAATATTGAGATTCAATATTGCAGGAAAGGTACGTAGACGCAACGGAGATGATAAACACTATATTGACCTCACGAGCATACCCATGAACCATACCCAATCACCTCCATAGCTATAACCCATAATTTCCTTAATCCAATCCCACTCGAAAAACAATTTCGAAATCACTCGGACAGCACTCCGACGTAATATTTTATGTATACTAATAATATCTTGAAATAATACGGAGTAAATATATATATATATATGTAAATCGATTGAGAGAGTTTAGAGAAAAATATTTTCAAGTTTCTATGAAATAATGAAACCTATTGAATTCTATTTATAATAGATTTTTGAATTATTAAAGTAAATTATTAAAGTATGAATTATTAAAGTAAATTATTAAAGTATGAATTATTAAAGTGAATTATTAAAGTATGAATTATTAAAGTAAATTATTAAAGTATGAATTATTAAAGTAAATTATTAAAGTTAAAGTAAAGTAAAAATAAAGTAAAGGTAAAGTTTAAGTATAGTAAAAGTATAAAACTATGTACGTATAATACGCGTATAAATATATATAATATTAATTTAAATCGTTATATATATTTAATAAAATAAAATATAAATATCATTATCTTTATCATACTGGTTAAGTAATGAGTTGTCAAAAGTGGTTCTAGATATTTATAAAAGTTATATACGTTTTAATAATAAAGTTCTTTTTAAACTGAAAACATTTTTGTACGTTTGAAACTAAATCAAATAAATATAATAATTTTGTTTTCCAAAACCAAATATATTTTTAAGAATCATTTTGTTTAAAGGTTAAAATAATGGAAATCGTTATATCATAAAACGTTTTAGAAAAGTAGTATCATATATATTCATAATAGGTTTCAAGTTTTTAAATTACAGTCTGTTGGTGAAGCATGGAATAAAGTTCAAAGGTTAAATAAACGTATGAAATCATCTTAATGAAAAATGTCGAGTTACTTAACTTGTCGATATCCAACATCTAAGTTAGTTACACTTCACGTTCTTATTTATAAATCACTTTACCATTTTCCGAATGTTGTCAAAAAGAATAGATTTCTTAAATCATAGTGGACCTCATAACATAGACCCGTAATTATATCACAATGTATCTGATAAATCAATCATTTGATATTATCTTCTAATTCCATCGATAAACATATTGAAACAAATACGTTCATGTAAAGTATTATACGTTTAATACTTTATTAATATTCTCAAGTTATAATATATATACCTATATATACAAATTTATTTATATATAACGGTTCGTGAATCGTCAGAATTTGGTCGAGGTTATAATGAATGTATGAACACAATTTAAAATTCTTGAGATTTAACTTAACAAACTTTGCTTATCGTGTCGGAATAATATAAAGATAAAGTTTAAATTTGGTTGGAAATTTTCGGGTTGTCACAAATACAAGGTTAGCAAAGTGACTGACACAAAACCGCAAGTTTTGAGCTAAAATTTTCAAATATGAAACCCACAAAAACAATTTCGCAAACACCGGTGAAGGGTTAATCCGGAAAACTTATCTAGGGTAAAAGCTAGATTGAATTTTCAAAAGATCAAATGTTTTCATAAAGATCCAATTTCCTAAAGGATCTAAATTTTTATAGTCATGTGGGACTGTAAACCACATCGTTACTACCATTGTTCATACCGCCGTATAGAAATCACTGATGTACAAAGTGTGAAGAATAAAGAAGTGATTCTAGTATTTTTATTTTCAAGACTATATTGCTTGAGGACAAGCAACGCTCAAGTGTGGAAATATTTGATAATGCTAAAAACGAACATATATTTCATAGCATTATCCCTCAAGAAAGATAAACTTTTAGTTGCAATTGTTCTATTTATAAGTAATATTCGTTTAAATAATAAAAGTTGAAGACAAAAGACAGATTCGACGAATTAAAGACGCAAACGACCAAAAAGCTCAAAAGTACAAAGTACAATCAAAGTGGTTCCAATTATTGATAAGAAACGTCTCAAAATTACAAGAGTACAAGACGCGAAACGCAAAGTACAAGATATTAAATTGTACGCAAGGACATTCAAAAAACCGGAACCGGGACCAAAGTCAACTCTCAACGCTCGACGCAACGGACTAAAAATTACAAGTCAACTATGTACATAAATATAATATAATATTTAAATAATTCTTAAAATTATTTATATATTATATTTATTTATTAAACCGTCAGCAAAGAAGAAAACAAAGGAGTGTGAGCTGATACCTACCTCCATGCGATCGCATGGCATGTAGGCTTATTTTCCATGCGATCGCATGGCCCTGAAATCCAGGCCACATGCTATAAATTCGCGTTTTTTGGCTCAGTTTATATCATATATATCCATCCATCTCTCTATCTATCAAACGTATATATATATATATATTGTTAACTGAATTTTAGTATTATTGTTAAAATGATTATTATTACTATCGTCGTTATTATTTTAATAGAAATATCATTGTTATTATAAAATATCATTATTACTATTATGTTAGTATTATCATTTTATCATAATACCATTTTTAGTAAATATAAATATTGTTATAGAATAATAATAATTATTATTACAAAATAATACAACTTTTACTTATTATTATTATGATCAATATTATTTTATCAAATAAATAGGGGATACAAAGATATTTTTCACCACGCGTAATATAATTACATTAATAATACTTACCACTATAGTTTTACGATATTAAGTGAACTTTATAAATTTTACTACTTAAGATATATAAAAGTATATATTATATATAAACGTTAATATAAATTTTTATTAATAAATGATTTTATTATTATAAAATCTAATAAATATATTTAAATATATAAAACGACTATAGTTAAGTTATATAATAAACATGTATAAATTTTAGAAGTCATTTTGGGTCAAGTTGACTTTTGTTGACTTTTGCATATTAGTCTCGAGCATTAGGATTGTGGTACACTATGACTTGACCAAAAATTGTTAGACAAATATTGACCAACATATAAATATATATAATTAATATAGGTTCGTGAATCCGAGGCCAACCTTGCACTTGTTAAATGACGTTATATGTATTTTTACTACGAAATACAGTATGGTGAGTTTTCATAGCTCCCTTTTTAAATGCTTTTGCATTATATATTTTTGGGCTGAGAATACATGCATATTTTATAGCTGTTTTACGAAATAGGCACAAGTACTAAAACTAATTCTACGTGGGTTTAAACCAGAAATATCCCCTTAGCTTGGTAACTATAACTACTGGTGTATGACTGGTAGGCGCGAATCCTAAAGATAGATCTATTGGGCCTGACAAACCCTATCCTGACTATGGGATGCTTTAGTACTTCGAGGTTTATATAACACACCTGATTCGGTGTACTTTCAGAGGGTAAAACATGAACGTTAAGGCTTATTACCGAGTGCCTACAACTTATAGAATACTTTTATACACTTGCGAGTGTACATATATTTATAAACGAAAATCTTGTGGTCTATTAATATATTGAAATGATTGTTATGATAAACCTATGAACTCACCAACCTTTTGGTTGACACTTTAAAGCATGTTTATTCTCAGGTGTTAAAGAAATCTTCCGCTGTGCATTTGCTCATTTTAAAGATATTACTTGGAGTCTTTCATAGCATATTTCGAAGAACGTTGCATTCGAGTCATTGAGTTCATCAAAGATTATTATTAAATCAATTTATAGTTGGATAGTGGATATTATGAAATGGTATACATGCCTGTCAATTTTCAATGTAAAGAAAGTTTGTCTTTTAAAAACGAATGCAATGTTTGTAAAATGTATCATATAGAGGTCAAATACCTCGCAATGTAATCAACTATTGTGAATCGTTTATAATGTATATGAACGGGTGCTTTCAGTTGGTATCAGAGCGGTGGTCTTAGCGAACCAGGTCTACATTAGTGTGTCTAACTGATAGTCGTTAGGATGCATTAGTGAGCCTGGACTTTGACCGTGTCTGCATGTCAAAAGTTTTGCTTATCATTTTTGTCGGAATTGCCTGCTTATCATTCTTAGTCTAGACACGTCTTACTGCATTGATTGCATAAATAGTGTATAGACAAAATACATATCTTAGCGTATCTGCTAATCCATATCTTAGCGTATCTGTTACTGTAAACTTTGCCTGACATATCACGTAAATTCCTCCGTAATCTACGAAATCTTTTGCGCTATATATATAGATATTCTATGTAATTAGAATACCACCTGATAGCCGAAAAATCATTTCATATCGAAAAATCCTTTATTCAATCGAATGAAATGGAATTCGTCATTAGTTCAAGTCCCTCGAATTCCGATATGAAATCCCACTCAAGCTCCAAAATCAGTGGACCGGAATGGATCA